>NC_056744.1:1126540662-1126555662 GCF_019279795.1 Protopterus annectens
GGCCCGGGTGGAGTTGACACCGAATGTAGCTAGCCATCCCCTGTGAGAATATCGTTGTACTTTCACAGTAGCCCCGCTGATAGCCAGGTATGGCTGTATCTGTCACCCTGACTGTACAAGCAAAGCAATACGGACTATGTGGATGTATAGGTATTGCAAAGTAAGCATAGCTTATATGTACCACGGTAAGATACTTCTGTGGCATGTTCATAGCATTGAATATAGTGTGTGGGTCTGGCACCAACGCTACCCTAAGTATTCTTACATGATTTACAGCTTATACATACTGTACCATCCGCCATTCCCTTTGGTTTCCGATCAGGAGATACAGGGGTATTGCATGGTGAATAGCGATTACTTTGTGGATGGGGAATTCCCTCTGACTTTACAGATATCTTCTGGTGTCCACGGTCTATACGCCACGGGGTTGGGTCCTGGCCTTCCTGTCCTGCATGATGGTTCGGTACTTCAATTAATTGACAGATATCCTCACTCTGTTTTAGTACTGTGTTCTTACTCGGGTGTCCCTAGGTATGTTACGTGTTCGGGATGTGGTTTCAATAGCTTCTATTACATTTGTTCGTTGTGCTACCTCTGTTGCCACAGGATAACGTGTGGGGACTAGCCTGCCCTCCCGTCTAATATCCTGCATGTGGTATCTGAGGTGGTAGGGTGTTGTGGGGGGGGGGGCGATCGGTACTACTGTATTATGATCTTCTCTGTGTACGTATGATGCTTAGCCATTTGTAGTGTTCTATTCCCTTCGATACACTACCTCAGTCCACCGATGTGCATGACGGATACCCAATTGTCGCTGTTTTGTCGCCTGCACATCTTAGGGCTGCCACCTTTTCCAATGCACAATGTGGGACATTAGTGTTCGGAACGTGTAATTTGCCTGGAAAATGCATACCCACGGCCAGTACATAGGACAGGTATTCACGTTTTGCCAGGAGAGTGACCAATTGTTGTAGCATTTCAGTTGCTTATTCTGTTTATTATTATATTTTGCTGTTCCACATACAAATTTACTGTTTTATGCTACCATCTTGATATATATCTGGGAAATGTTTGTCCTGAGATATCAGGACATTTGACATTTGTTCGGTTTATTTACAGGACACGGCTGGCCAGAGAGGGCATATCCCTCTCAGGGTGGAACAGGTGTTTACCTTGGAACATATGCATCAAATTTTCAGGGATTACAATGTTTCAGTAACGATATGTTGCCTAATATACCATCAATGTCATATTTATTACCCCATTTTGCTGCGTAACTCACATTATGTGCTCTCTGCGATTGCATATTCTTCACGCCACCACAAACGCGGATCACATGATCTGTTGCTTCAATAATCTCCCATATCCTCTACACGACTGCAACACGTGTGTCTCCTTCCCTGTATCCACTGTAGTGTCTACAATCACTATTTACTCTGCTGTGTGTTCCCCTGACCTATGTTCAGATTTAACAGTATGTGGGTAGGTCTTCGACCCGATATCACTACTGTTAACAGAAACACAATGTAGTCTGGTCCCTGATCTACAATAGACACAAAAGGCAGACACTCCTTACCTGGGCCTCCTGTTTAAGGCTGCACATTTTCTTCTTGGGATCCAGTTTTCCGCTTTTCAGCCACAGATCAGACAGTAAACAGCCTCTTTACACACAACAATTCAGTCGGAGGTCTTTTCATTCAAGAAGAACCATTTATGCATATTCTCCAGCGTACATGTCTAACCAGCCATGCACTCTGACCTGTAGCTTACCAAGGGAATTCGGATTACAAGGATCACAATGTGAAATAAGTTGTTACAACCAGACTGTAGTTATCAGTAGGCTTTTCTAAGTGACAGCCGATAACACAGGAGGCTCGGGTTCCGAACGTTTTAGTAGTGTACACAGGCAGGCTAAATAATATACAGTCCAAGTATGAGAGTTTTGTCTGACTCTATACAGTAAGCAGTTTCTTTATATAGTGTTTACAATCAGCTTTTGCCCACCTTACTGACGTGGTCGGTCACAGGGCATTTCCATCACTATGGTCCGCAATTGTCTATACATACGTGGGTGCTGGGGTCGTGCTTTTAAATTGTTTTCCCATGGGAATAACACAGCCTTGCAAGGCACCTTGTACATTACAGTATCCTTTTGTGATTGTAGCTGTTTCAAGGACCCTAGACTGTTACGATACAGTGGACAGTTAATTTCTTAATACGTTGCTTTGTCTCTCTGGTAGGGAGTTGTACTGCTATCTTCGATTGAGCTCACAAGGCCATCCTCCTCTGGGGAAGGAGTGCTGTTATGCATGTACATACATTTATTGTTCTGTAACCCAGCAAATAATTAATGATGACAGACATGAGCCTGCTGTACTGCTTACTGCCAGGTTCAGAATTCCATCACAGTACAGCTTAGCTTCACCAATTACATGCAGGCTTAGTTCTACTGCCATATTGTACGGTACAATTCAATACATTATATAGTATTTCGAGTGTAAACTGGAACTTCATATGTGTTTCTATATATTTTACGAACAACATCCATCCGGCCATATGCATGTTGTCCCGTCCTTTACCTTGACCGTGTGCATTTGTCCGTCCAGCCACGCTAATCTCCACATGTGATGTCCCAGTTTCCCCTTCTTTGCCTGTAGCACCCTGTTAGGACGTCCTGTGTGGTAGGCACCTGTTCCGCTATATGTGATCGACTTCACTGCAAAGATAATCATCGATGCGGTGGTCCAACGACCCGACTTGTCCACATGTGTACAGTTATGTGCACCGTGTCATATGCAAACCTAGATGGTTTGGACGGGTACATACTACATGCCGGATGTACACATTCTGCTGACACATTCACATGCAGCCATTTACATATCTGTACCCGCGGTGGGTTGGTGACATGTGGGTAATGATTTGCCAGCGTGGCATTGCCTAACACAAACATCTTACCACAGTTCAGGTATGCATATTGTGTGTGGTTGTATAGCTGCACACGGATGCTAGCAGGTTTGGGTGCAGGGGTATACATGGGTGTGACTGACATGTACAATGAGGCTATTGTGTAGTACATCCGAATGCATGGGTTCTGCTTCTGGATATTACACTTCATCATACACCATCCAGTGTATGCAACAGAGACGTTGCTGGGTCTGGGATATGTTGCTATGCACATGTTTGCCTGTGTTTGAGGTATCTTGCTTCCTTACTGTTGTTATGTCAGCACAGCTACCCGGCTATGTACTGTCACTACTGCTTGTGACCATTATGGTTGGCACCTTTTCCAATGCCCATAGTGGGGCATGTTATGTGGACACTTCGAATTTGCAGGACTACACATACCCAGGGCTAGTGCAGTTGACAGAACTTCACTTGTTTGCCATACTATGAGCTTATTCTGTAAGCGTTTGGGTTCCTTATTTATTTTCTTATGCCATGTCTGTGTTCCATATCGTAATGTATATGTTTTATGCTACTATTTACATGTATATTGCGGAATTTGCGTGGCAGGGGATCGGAGGTCATTTTCCATTTTACGATTGTTGCAGGGACACGACTGTCCAATCAGGGACTGTCCATGGCACATTGGGACAGCAGGTAACCCTGGTGACCATGCCCATGTCGCTACTGGGGTTTCCACCTTTTCCATTTTCCGATCTGGGATATTTCCGGGACTCACATCTGACTTTACAGGCCGACACATACAAACGGTCACTATATAGCATAGAAATTCACTTGTTTGCCTAAATAATATGCTTATTATTGTGGCAATTTCCTTGCTTATTCTGTTTATTGTGTCATTTAGGTATTTCTGTCACAGAAATAACCAATTCATGCTACCATTACATTAAATACGGGATATCATTGTGTCCTACAATCGTAGCACATCAGCCATTTCTAATACGTTTTTTCGGGACACAACTGTCCATGGAGAGACTGCCCCAACCAAAGTGGGACAGGTGGTGACCTTAGTTGCTGATCCTATGTCGGTGCGGCGCGCTGACATGCGGCTGTACACCTTCTCTGAGTATAAACACTGACAGTGCATTGCGGGACGAACGCGGTCTTATGCGTATCCTTTGCTCCTTGGACGGGTACACTTATGCCTTCGTGGCTTCTATTTGCTTCTCCGTTAATTTGGGACGGGACTATGTTGCATACTGTACGTGCGTTTCATTCTGCACAGGACCTGGCTGCTGCCATTACTATTGTGGGCGGACCGTGGCTGTCAGCACATTAGGTTGCTCACCTCATGCCGGCTTAGACACGCCTCCAGACGCATCCTACCTGGGCTCGCCACGCACACTACGACGCGTGTCTGTGATTCCGGTGCACTCTCATTAATATGTATATGGCGCTACTGCGCCGGATATTCCATGCACCGCCGGCGCAGGCCTTACGCCGGCCTTGCGCCGAGCTTCATGAATCCCGGGGTGTGTTTATAAAGGATTCTGCAGTCTGGGCCGTATTTTCCAGAGGCCCGGGGGCTTTGAAGGATTTCACCTCGGTTTTGAGGAGTGTGAAATTTGCTTTAGAGAAGTTTTTCACTGTGGTTTTCTGGGCAGGGGGTGGGATCGGGATGTGAATATCCAGTGAGATTAGTTTATGGTCTGATCTTACCAGTGAGGGATACATTTCTGGTCTGGAGCATAGAGTCCCCATGTTGGTGATGATCAGGTCCAGTATGTTTTCCCCTCTTGTGGGAGTGGTAACAAGTTGTTCCATAGCATTTGAGTTTATAAATTCTAGGAACCTTTGGGCTAGGGTGTTGGAGCTAGAGTAATGCTCCCAGTCTATGTTTGGGTAGTTGAAGTCGCCCAATATAATGGTGTTTGGAGAGACCTTTATATTTTCCAGTGTTCTCAGGAAGGCCGAGTGGGGTTCCTGGGTTTGGGAGGGTGGTCTGTAGCAGGCTATAAACTGAAAGGCAGTTTTACCCACTGTTAGTTGCACATGGATAGTCTCTGATGCTTCGTGCTGTGCCACCAACCTGGAGGTGTGGGTATCTTTGACGAATATTGATACTCCCCCTCCTTTTGTGGTTCGGTCCAAGTTTTGGGGCCGAAAAGCATGGTATGAGGTATAACCTGGTAGTGCTGGGGTGCTCTCGGGAGCCTTGAAACAGGTTTCTGTTACTGCACAGATATCGATGTTCTTCATGCTAAGGAGAGTTTCGAGTGTGTGCATATTGAGGTTTAGACTTCTGGCATTGAGTAGCATTACTCTTAGTTTCTTATCCCTTGTGATACCTATGGAGGTGGGTTTGTCTTTTGAGCCTTGCCTAAGAAAGGCACTATGGGGGTAGCAAGAGCCTTTGCCAAAATCCGAAAGCCCAGGGGTGACAGGTGCAAGCCATCCCTAGCGAAGCATCGTGGCTTGTCGAGCATGTCATCCCAGGTTGACAGGCATTGGATCCCCTTTGAATGACACCAATACTTAAGCCAATTGTTGAAATTGATCATCTTTTCTTCATATTGTGGCATCATTCTTGCTGAGAGTAAGATGCTACTCAAGGTCAGGGTCATACCGGCCTGGGCTACATGCTCAGAGAGCTCCTCTATGTCTCTTTTCATGTAGTCCAGGGAGGTACGTCTCAGGTCATTCACACCAGCATGGACAATGACTGAGTCATATTTGTACTTGCCTTGGAGTGACCTGAGTGCTTGTGTTATGTGGCGAATCCTAGCACCTGACAGACAGCTCACCGTGACCTTCTCCTTGCTCAGCCTGGTGAGCAGGACGTCAGTGTGCCTGACGATAGACTCACCTATTACAAGTGTACCAGGTGTGTTGTTTAGCCTTAAGGGCTGTGACTGTTCGGCACACTGGCTTTGTGAGATATGTGTTGCACGTGTTTTGTTTTGGGGTAGCGGTTGCTTGGGTGTCTGCTTTGGAGGTCTCTGCTGCTTAGGCAGATTTTTATTTAGAGCCTCCGAGTATGTTTTTGTGTGTTTATGTGTTTGGTTTGCTGTCGTGGTAGGTCTATGTGAGACTGGAATTGTAGTGAGTGTGGTTTCCTTCTCCTCCTGACTGGTTACGCCAGTACTGAGTTGAGAGAGCTTAGCCTCCAGTTTGGCTATATGGTTGCATCTCTCACATGTGTTGGAATTTGTTGGGAGGAGGAGAGGGTTGTCTGTGTACATGAGGCAGTTGTAACATTGCCTCAAGATTCCCAGATTCACCAGCTGGACCGGAGAGGCGATTGACAACTGACCTTTGGACATGCCAGAATAGTATTGGGAATTTCTTTATAGTTGAAAAAAAAGGGCCAATGGGGAACAATGTACTCAAGGGGAGTTTGTGAGGGTGTAGTGCTTTTAATTTTTTAGTGCTGACTTAGTGAGCAAGTGCCAGGTAACTTAAATGCAATGTGTTACAGGTAACTGAAATGCAAAAATGACAAACAGTAACTTTCTTTCAAGAGAAACAAGGAAATAAGTACAGTAAGCAATGCAGATATCATTAGGGATCCACAGAAGCGCTGAAAAGCCGTGTTTTAGGTGAAATTAGCGTTTCAGGGAAATAAGCAAACAAACAACAAGCATACAAACAAAGCTAGATTCAGCAGGCCTGGATCTAATCTATGCTACAGCAAACAAGGTGTACCAATTTCAGTAAGAAACAGTTCAAATATGCAGGCACTATAAGCCTTTAACCAGAAATTCCCAGCTCAGAAGGGCAGAGTCCAGCCTCTCCTCCCACAAGAGTGCAGACCACGAACCTTCTTAATGTAAAATAACTGGCCTGAAGTCCAAATGCTTAAACCAGAACTAATACACTTTTAGAATAACAGACATTGGGCCCTCAATCAGCAGTTCCCAACTTAGAAGGATGTAAGCTACCTGTCCTGCCACCACAGTGCAGGCCAGAAACCTTCTTAATGTAAAACAACTGGTCTGAAGCCCAAGTGCTTAAACTAAAAGGCTTAGAATGAGTTACACCAAGCAGTAATAAATACAATTGAGTACTTTTAAGATGACGCAAAAGCAAAATAAAGTAGGAAGAAACACAAATACAGTAAAAGCAGATACATTTTTTTTTTTTTTTTTTTTTTGGGATCCTGTTAAATCAGCCATATGTCCAGTGTTGGGCTGAATGCCCTCCCTGTACCTTCAGGTATACTGAGTGTTTCTGATTGTACTCAGTGGGGATCCCGTAGCTAGCAATGATATGGTGGGAGACTGCCAATCGTCAGTCTGGACATGGCGTAGATCAGTTTCCATGTTTTTCTTTTTCTATGTACCTTGGAGTCTGGTGGGCCTGGTGAGTAGAAGGGTGTATGACTTTATCTTTCTGTGTTTGTCTTGCAACCTGACAGTTTCTTTTTTGCCAAGTACTGAGGTCATTTTCTAGAAGCTGGTAAAACTCTATTCTTAGCTTCCTTCTTAACCATCCAGTATTCCTTCCTGATTCCTTCTTGCCCTAGTCTTTCTTTTCCATATTCATAGGTTCATAGGTTCATAGGTTCATACTAGGCTATCTGCCCTAGGGCATTTATAAGCCTAGCCAGAGTATGTTTGGCTTTCGCCACCCATTTTAAATTAATTTTTCTATGCCCTTTTTCGAGGTTAGTATACTGTGCCTCTGTCTAACAGTGACACAGAAGTGATACCCGGGGTAAACCTACGATCTCCCATCCACTCATCAAGATTCATCTTGAAGAGAGTCAATGAGGGACTCTGCCTAACCTGGACTGGGATTTTATTCCAGAGTGAAAGAGCCTCTGGGTTATGAATCTGTCCCTCCAGCATGTCCTATTTATTTCAGTGCTGAGGTTCAAGTCTCTCGAGCCTGTAGCTCGATGGGATTTGGATTTTTTGAGGTGCAGCATGTCCCTTAATTCCGGGTTGGACATGGCTTTATACGTCAGGCACAGGTCGCCTCTGAGCAGGCGGTATGCCACTGAGTAGAGCTGGAGTTTCTTTAACCGGGCAGCATATGGCATCTGTTTGAGCCCTTTGATCCTCTTGATGAGGTACTTTTGGGGTCTTTCCAGTTGCTGCAGGTCTTTGGTAAGGTACATCACAAAAGGGGCATTGTACTCGATTATGGGCCTGATGAGGGATGAGTAAAGAGGCACGATGACCTCCCCTAATCTAGATGTGAATCCCTTCATGATTAGGTGGGCTATATAAAATGTTTTTCTAACCACTTTGGCCATGTGGTTGTCAAATGAGAGATTGCTATCAACTTGGGTCCCCAGGTCTCTAATTACTTCTTCTGTACTTAATGGATTACCACCTATGTGGTAATTTGTGGGCACTTTGTTTTTGCCAAAGGGGATGACTATACACTTTTTGGCGTTTAACTTGAGGCCATGGCTCTGGCACCAGTTGTCTGTTTCTATGAGGCCCTTTTGGAGGATGCTTGTGTCGGCTGGAGAGTCGATTATGGCACCCAGTTTGCAGTCATCTGCGAACTTGGTCAGCTGCAGTCCTTCTGTGTTTGCCTGCACCTCCGAGAAATATATACTGAACAAGAGAGGTCCCAGGACTGAGCCTTGTGGGATGCCACTTGTAACTGGTTTGGAGTCTGACATGGCTCCAGCAATTCTAACCATGTGGGTTCTGTCCTTGAGCCAGTTTGCAACCCATCTAGTGACATAGGGGTTTATATTTAAGCTAGTGAGCTTATCTATAATGCCCGAGTGGGGTATTGTATCGAAGGTCTTTGCGAGGTCCAGGTAGGCTGTGTGGACCACCTTCCCTTCGTCAATGGCCTTGGTGACTGTTTCAAAGAAGTCGACCAGGTTTAAGAGGCAGGATCTGCCCTTAACAAAGCCAAACTTGGTAGGATCCAGTGTCTGTAGGTCCCCAATATCTTTATTTATGAGGTCCATGATGATCCTTTCCATAGCTTTGCAGACCAAGCTAGTCAGGCTTATGGGGCGATAGTTTCCAGGGTCCGTTGAGGCACCACCTTTGTGGAGAGGGACCACTGTTGCTGTACACCACTCTTTGGGTACATATCCTGTAGTAAGGCTGAGATTGAATAGTAGTTTTATGTTTGAGTTTAGCTCTTCTTGGAGTTCATGTAGGACGCAGCCCGGGACACCGTCTGGTCCCATTGATGCTGTGTTTTTTGCTTTGGAGAGGGCGGCTCTTACCTGAGCATCTGAGATGTCAGGGGGGCAGCACTCTGCTGGGATAGATATTTGCCCTTTTGGTGGGGGGGGGGAGTTTGCGCTGAACCTGTCAGCTAGGATGTTGGCAATGTCTGTGGGTTCGGTGTATTTTTTGTCATTTTGGACTAATTCTGAGCATATCTGGGAATTCCCACCCAGGTTCCTAACATAACTAAAGAAAGCCTTGTGATTATCCTTAGTGTCCTGTGCAATTTTTCTCTCAAAGCTGGCCTTAGACGATTCTATGAGTGCCCTTAGTTTTTTGCTAATACTGATCAGAGATGCCTTCCCTTTTTGGGATTTTGCTCTATCATGTAGTAGCTTCCTCCTTCTATTGTATAGTTTGTTTATGGCTGGGGACCACCAGACAGGACATCTGCCTTTGGAGGATTGGGTCTTGGTTTTATTTGGGATTGCATGATCCATGCATTCCTGAAGGTGTTCATAGAATGCATTTATAAAGGATTTTGCAGTCTGGGCCGCATTTTCCACTGGCCCGGGGGCTTTGAAGGATTCCACCTCAATTTTGAGGAGTGTAAAATTTGCTTTAGAGAAGTTTTTCACTGTGGTTTTCTGGGCAGGGGGAGGGGTCGGGATGTGAATATCCAGTGAGATCAGTTTATGGTCTGATCTTACCAGTGAGGGATACACTTCTGGTCTGGAGCATAGAGTCCCTATGTTGGTGATGATCAGGTCCAGTATGTTTTCCCCTCTTGTGGGAGTGGTAACAAGTTGTTCCATAGCATTTGAGTTTATGAATTCTAGGAACCTTTGGGCTAGGATGTTGGAGCTAGAGTAATGCTCCCAGTCTATGTTTGGGTAGTTGAAGTCGCCCAATATAATGGTGTTTGGAGAGACCTTCATATTTTCCAGTGTTCTCAGGAAGGCCGAGTGGGGTTCCTGGGTTTGGGAGGGTGGTCTGTAGCAGGCTATAAACTGGAAGGCAGTTTTACCCACTGTTAGTTGCACATGGATAGTCTCTGATGCTTCGTGCTTTGCCACCAACCTGGAGGTGTGGGTATCTTTGATGAATATCGATACTCCCCCTCCTTTTGTGGTTCGGTCCAAGTTTTGGGGCCAAAAAGCATGGTATGAGGTATAACCTGGTAGTGCTGGGGAGCTCTCAGGATCCCTGAACCAAGTTTCTCTTACTGCACAGATATCGATGTTCTCCATGCTAAGGAGAGTTTCAAGTGCGTGCATCTTGAGGTTTAGACTTCTGGCGTTGAGTAGCATTACTCTTAGTTTCTTATCCCTTGTGATACTTATGGAGGTGGGTTTGTCGTTTGAGCCTTGCCTAAAAAAAGCACTATGGGGGTAGCAAGAGCCTTTGCCAATATCCGAAAGGTGTCAATATCCGACAGGTGCAATCCGTCCCTAGTGAAGCATCGTGGCTTGTCGAGCATATCATCCCAGGCTGACAGGAATTGGATCCCCTTTGAATGACACCAGTACTTAAGCCAGTTGTTGAAATTGATCATCTTGTCTTCATATTGTGGCATCATTCTTGGTGAGGGTAAGATGCTACTCAATTTCAGGGTCATACCGGCCTGGGCTACATGCTCAGAGAGCTCCTCTATGTCTCTTTTCATGTAGTCCAAGGAGGTACGTCTCAGGTCATTCACACCAGCATGGACGATGACTGAGTCATATTTGTACTTGCCTTGGAGTGACCTGAGTGCTTGTGTTATGTGGCAGATCCTAGCGCCCGACAGGCTGCTCATTGTGACCTTCACCTTGTTCAGCCTGGTGAGCGGGACGTCAGTGTGCCTGACGATAGAGTCACCTATTACAAGTGTATCAGGTGTGTTGTTTAGCCTTAAGGGCTGTGACTGTTTGGCACACTGGCTTTGTGAGATATGTGTTGCACGTGTTTTGTTTTGGGGTAGCGGTTGCTTGGGTGTCTGCTTTGGATGTCTCTGCTGCTTAGGCAGATCTTTATTTAGAGCCTCCGAGTATGTTTTTTTGTGATTATATGTTTGGTTTGCTGTCGTGGTAGGTCTATGTGAGACTGGAATTGTAGTGAGTGTGGTTTCCTTCTCCTCCTGACTGGTTATGCCAGTAATGAGTTGAGAGAGCTTAGCCTCCAGTTTGGCTATATGGTTGCATCTCTCACATGTGTTGGAATTTGTTGGGAGGAGGAGAGGGTTGTCTGTGTACATAAGGCAGTTGTAACATTGCCTCAAGATTCCCAGGTTCACCAGCAGGACCGGAGAGGAGATTGACAACTGACCTTTGGACATGCTAGAATAATATTGGGAATTCCTTTATAATTGAAAACAAGGGCCAATGGGGAGTGAGGGTGTAGTGCTTTTAATTTTTAGTGCTGACTTATATAATTGCTTTAGTGAGCAAGTGCCAGGTAACTTAAGTGCAATGTGTTACAGGTAACTTAAATGCAAAAACGACAAACAGTAACTTTCTTTCAAGTGAAACAAGGAAATAAGTACAGTAAGCAATGCAGATATCACTAGGGATCCACAGAAGCACTGAGAAGCCGTGTTTTAGGTGGAATTAGCGTTCCAGGGAAATAACAAGCAAACCAACTACAAGCATACAAACAAAGCTAGATTCAGCAGGTCTGGATCTAGTCTATGTGACAGCAAACAAGGTGTACCAATTTCAGTAAGAAACAGTTCAAATATGCAGGCACTATAAACCTTTAACCAGAAATTCCCAGGTCAGAAGGTCAGAGTCCAGCCTCTCCTCCCACAAGAGTGCAGACCACGAACCTTCTTAATGTAACATAACTGGCCTGAAGCCCAAGTGCATAAACCAGAACTAATACACTTTAGGAATAACAGACACTGAGCTCTCAGTCAGCAGTTCCCAACTTAGAAGGATGAAAGCAACCTGTCCTGCCACCACAGTGCATGCCACAAACCTTCCTAATGTAAAACAACTGGTCTGAAGCCCAAGTGCTTAATCCAAGACTTAGAATGATAGCTACACTTTAATCAAGTTACTACCAAGGAGTAATAATTACAACTGAATACTTTAAAGAATGTTTGGATTAGTTCTCAAGTTATACAAACAAAGCTAGATTCAGGAGGCCTGGATCTAGTCTATGCTACAGCAAACAAGGTGTACCAATTTCAGTAAGAAGCAGTTCAGATATGCATGCACTATAAGCCTTTAACCAGAAATTCCCAGCTCAGAAGGGCAGAGTCCAGCCTCTCCTCCCACAAGAGTGCAGACCATGAACCCTCTCAATGTAAAACAACTGGTCTGAAGCCCAAGTGTTGAAACTAAAAGGCTTAGAATGAGTTACACCAAACAGTAATAAATACAATTGAGTACTTTTAAGATGACGCAAAAGCAAAATAAACTAGGAAGAAACACAAGTACAGTAAAAGCAGATGAATTTATTTATTTATTTTTTCAGAAAAGTAGCAAAAGCAGTAGTAAATACAATTCTCATGCAGTGCAAGCTGGCAAACTTGAATATGTAGCAATATTAGTCCACACATAGTTTGAAAAAAATGAATTTAAATTAAAAAGGACTAAAAGCAAGTGCAGAAAGGGTTAATTACGTAGAATGCGGTAAAGAGATGGGCCTGGGGGAGTGTCTTAGATCAAATCTACAGTGGGGCGGGCACTGCAAAAGCCACCAAATTTAAGCTACAAAAAGAACTGGGAGGGGGGGTCGGGAAAACCAGTTTCAACACAGATGTGAGGAATGTGCAAATTATAAAGCCAAAAAATATATACTGTTCTCTCTCTCTCTCTCTCTCTATATATATATATATATATATATATATATATACAACAGATATCTAAGCAAACAATTTAGCTGTATAATACAGATTAATACAGAAAAGTATACTCAGCTCTATATATTTGCAGATAGTTCTGTAAGGCTGTCTCTCAAACTAAGGTTCCAGTTTGAATGCAGATTGATAATTAACAGGACACACAACACTAGCTCAATTATATAGCTGAAGACAAGGCAGGAAATGAGGGGGGTGGGGAAAAAGTTTCAACACAGATGTGAGGAATGTGCAAATTATAAAGCCAAAAAATATATACTGTTCTCTCTCTCTCTATATATATATATATATCTATATATATATCTATATATATATCTCTCTCTATATATATATATATATATATATATATATATATATATATATATATATATATATATATACAACAGATATTTAAGCAAACAATTTAGCTGTATAATACAGATTAATACAGAAAAGTATACTCCAGCTCTATATATTTGCAGATAGTTCTGTAAGGCTGTCTCTCAAACTAAGGTTCCAGTTTGAATGCAGATTGTTAATTAACAGGACACACAACACTAGCTCAATTATATAGCTGAAGACAAGGCAGGAAATGAGGGGGGAGTTTCAACACAGATGTGAGGAATGTGCAAATTATAAAGCCAAAAAATATATACTGTTCTCTCTCTCTCTCTCTCTCTATATATATATATATGTATATATAGAACAGATATCTAAGCAAACAATTTAGCTGTATAATACAGATTAATACAGAAAAGTATACTCAGCTCTATATATTTGCAGATAGTTCTGTAAGGCTGTCTCTCAAAGTAAGGTTCCAGTTTGAATGCAGATTGTTAATTAACAGGACACACAACACCAGCTCAATTATATAGCTGAAGACAAGGCAGAAAATGAGGGGGGTGGGGAAAAAGTTTCAACACAGATGTAAGGAATGTGCAAATTATAAAGCCAAACAATATATACTGTTCTCTCTCTATATATATATATATATATATATATATATATATATATATATATATATATATATATATATATATATATACATATATATTTATATAACAGATATCTAAGCAAACAATTTAGCTGTATAATACAGCTTAATACAGAAAAGTATACTCAGCTCTATATATTTGCAGATAGTTTTATAAGGCTGTCTCTCAAACTAAGGTTCCAGTTTGAATGCAGATTGTTAATTAACAGGACACACAACACTAGCTCAATTATATAGCTGAAGACAAGGCAGGAAATGAGGGGGGTGGGGAAAAAGTTTCAACACAGATGAGAGGAATGTGCAAATTATAAAGCCAAAAAATATATACTGTTCTCTCTCTCTCTCTATATATATATATATATATATATATATATATATATATATATATATATATATACAACAGATATCTAAGTAAACAATTTAGCTGTATAATACAGATTAATACAGAAAAGTATACTCAGCTCTATATATTTGCAGATAGTTCTGTAAGGCTGTCTCTCAAACTAAGGTTCCAGTTTGAATGCAGATTGTTAATTAACAGGGCACACAACACTAGCTCAATTATATAGCTGAAGACAAGGCAGGAAATGAGGGGGGGTTTCAACACAGATGTGAGGAATGTGCAAATTATAAAGCCAAAAAATATATACTGTTCTCTCTCTCTCTCTATATATATATATATATATATATATATACAACAGATATCTAAGCAAACAATTTAGCTGTATAATACAGATTAATACAGAAAAGTATACTCAGCTCTATATATTTGCAGATAGTTCTGTAAGGCTGTCTCTCAAACTAAGGTTCCAGTTTGAATGCAGATTGTTAATTAACAGGACACACAACACTAGCTCAATTGTATAGCTGAAGACAAGGCAGGAAATGAGGGGGTGGGGTGGGGAAAAAGTTTCAACACAGATGTGAGGAATGTGCAAATTATAAAGCCAAAAATATATATATACTGTTCTCTCTCTCAATAGATATATATATATATATATATATATATATATATATATATATATATATATATACAACAGATATCTAAGCAAACAATTTAGCTGTATAATACAGATTAATACAGAAAAGTATACTCAGCTCTGTATATTTGCAGATAGTTCTGTAAGGCT
>NC_056744.1:1126560662-1126810662 GCF_019279795.1 Protopterus annectens
CATCATGGTTCATAGATGCTGTGTTTCTAGCTTTAGAGAGTGCAGTGATGACTTCTTTTGTGATATCAGACAATGGAATCACAGAGGGAATTTCATCAGAAGTGACCGGATGTGATAAATGGGTGAAATTTTTGGTGAATGTAAAGGCTAGCAAGTTTACTATGTCTTCTGCTTGAATATGTACTGTCTTCTTCAGCCAACTCAGCACATTTTTGAGTGTTTCCCTTAAGATTTCTGACCTAACTAAATAATACTTTACAGTTATCCTTTGCATAGAGGGCTATTTTAGTCTACTATTTAGCTTTTGCAGACTTGACTAGTTTCCTGATTTGTCTGTTGATACTAATGTGGGATTTTTTTTTTCCGTTGAGCACTCTCCTCCTTTGTTTTAGACAGAAATCTCGGCCTTCTGTTGTATAGTGTATTTATGACTGGGATCCTGTTAAATCAGCCATATGTCCTGTGTTGGGCTGAATGCCCTCCCTGTACCTTCAGGTATACTGAGTGTTTCTGATTGTACTCCGTGGGGATCCCATAGCTAGCAATGATATGGTGGCAGACTTTGCCAATGGTCAGTCTGGACATGGCGTAGATCAGTTTCCATGTTTTTCTTTTTCTGTGTACCTTGGAGCCTGGTGGGCCTGGTGAGTAGAAGGGTGTATGACTTTATCTTTCTGTGTTTGTCTTGCAACCTGACAGTTTCTTTTTTGCCAAGTACTGATGTCATTTTCTAGAAGCTGGTAAAACTCTATTCTTAACTTCCTTCTTAACCATCCAGGATTCCTTCCTGATTCCTTCCTGGCCTAGTCTTTGTTTTCCATGTCCCAGTTTATCCGGCACTCCTCCTTTCTTTTGATGACTTCCGTGACTTCCTCAGTAACCTTTCTTTAAGTACCTTATTTCTATCATTTGCTTAGCCACATATCTGTTTTGCAGTCATCCCATATGCTGTTTGGAGGTGCTGCCATTCTTCTTCGTCTAAGTCTGTTTCCTCCGTTACTTGTCTTGGGGTACTTGAGTGCTGAGCACTTTCTTGTTCATTCTCCCCTTTTAATTGTCTTCCATTACTGGGTGAGTTTCAGATGGTAACATTCAGCATTATTTGGGGGAAACACCCCCACATAAGCACAAGTAAATAATGCAAAGGCCGGAAATAATGCATTGGCCGGAGGTCAGGATCGAACCTTGTACCTTGTGCATGGGAGGTGAACACCTTAACCGCTACGCTATCCTGTCGCTCTCCCTCTCAGGGCAAAAAAAATATATATATATAAAGCTATTTCCAGTGGTGAGAATCAAACCTTGCATCTTGTTGTTGAAAGGCATACACCTTAACCACTGTACCATTTGGCCTTTCAGGTTAAGACCATTTTAAAAAAAGGGGTTTTCAGCTTCATGATTCTCCATGCATATCAGTCTAAGACTTGTGGGTCAGTAGTTTCCTCGGTGTATTGATGGCCCAACCCTGTGCAAAGGGATGACTGCTGCTGTCCTCCACTCTACTGGAACAAAGCCTGCCTGGAGACTGTTGTTAAATAGAGAACTGAATTTGTGTGCTAGGTCATGCCTGAGCTATTTACCAGGCACCCTGGCATTCCATCAGGGTTCATAGATGCTGTGTTTCTAGCTTTAGAGAATGCAATGATGACTTCTTTTGTGATATCAGACAATGGAATCATAGGGGGAATTTCATCAGAAGTGACCGGAGGTGATAAATGGGTGAAATTTTCATTGAATGTAAAGGTCAGCAAGTTTACTATGTCTTCTGCTTGAATATGTACTGTAATTTTCAGCCAACTCAGCACATTTTTGAGTGTTTCCCTTAAGATTTCTGACCTAACTAAATAATACTTTACATTTATCCTTTGCATAGAGGGCTATTTTAGTCTCCTATTTAGCTTTTGCAGACTTGACTAGTTTCCTGATTTGTCTGTTGATACTAACGTGGGATTTTGTTTTCCGTTGAGCACTCTCCTGCTTAGTTTTAGACAGAAATCTCGGCCTTCTGTTGTATAGTGTGTTTGTGACTGGGATCCTGTTAAATCAGCCATATGTCCTGTGTTGGGCTGAATGCCCTCCCTGTACCTTCAGGTATACTGAGTGTTTCTGATTGTACTCAGTGGGGATCCCGTAGCTAGCAATGATATGGTGGGAGACTTTGCCAATGGTCAGTCTGGACATGGTGTAGATTAGTTTCCATGTTTTTCTTTTTCTATGTACCTTGGAGCCTGGTGGGCCTGGTGAGTAGAAGGGTGTATGACTTTGGGCTGGATTCACGATGGCTTGCACGGAGTCTACGAGTAGAGTAAGACTCGATGCAGCCATCATGTCCGACGAGCAATCCAGGAACAGCCTGTAGGGGCGTGTAAGAGAGCTCCTAAAACGTCTCCTACATGGACAGTGCTGGGATATGCACATTATCTCACTTGCAGCCGAAAGGCATGCAAATGAGGTAAATTTGCGATCCAGGAAGCACAAACCTGTCCGAGTAGGAGACGTGTTAGCTGCAGAAATGTACTCAGTTGATAATTGAGTACCGTTCTGCAAATAGCACAATGGAGCCTTGTCAGCTCCAAATAAAGGTTGAGGAAGCATGCCAATGGCCAAATATATGGCCATTGGAAAGTTTCCCAGATGCAAAATTAAAATAAAAATAATTTTTTTCCGGCGATTACCAATGTTAAAGTGTAGCGCAGCGCCACGCAAACGGGGTGGGCTATAAAAATCATAAAATAAGACAATAAAAGCCACAAACATGGAATTTATGAAAATTGTTAAATGACAATGTAAGGGAATAGCAGGCTGAAGACAACATGGCCACCGAGTAGGGGTTGCTAAGCGGAGAAGCCCAGTCTAAGACATGTAACCAAGCATTAGTAGGCAATCCTATGTAAATGAGTGTTAGGATAGTGAATTGCACTTTTACATAGCAAATGAGCACAGTCAGTGGAGTGTAGGAGTAGGAACAGAGTAGGAGATAGGTGACATCACAAGGGGGGTATGTATGAAAGTAGTGAAGCTCATTGGAGCACAGTAGCATGTGTTAGCTGTCAGTTAGACATCATGGAAAGAGGTGTGTCAACAGGTAGGCCAGGAAAAGCCTAGAAATGTAAGGTGTATACTGTGGATAACACCAAAGTTTCTTGCTGAGCGGGTATGCGTGTGTGTGCACGCCTGTAAACTCAAGTAAGACAGAGTGCACGCGTGGAAGCGTGAGTGTGCACATTTAAGCTGGAGTAAGCATGTATAAGGCTGTTGGAAGACCTGTAAGCGTGTTTGCGCTGGTGTGCATGCGTTTTCATCCGAATAAGCAAGTTTTAGTCCGTCTAAGCATGTGTGCGCGTGTGTGAGCTGCTGTGAGTGTGTTTCCGCTTGTATGCATGTCACTCCCCCGAGGAAACAGAAAGGAAAAAGGAAGCACAACAAATAGTAGGAAGTTACCAGGGAATACTAGTAGAGCTAGCGGGTGCAAACAATCAGAATCAGGCAATTACACAGGCAGAGCACTAGCCCAGCCCAGCACTTAAAACTCTGCTAACAACAGTGCAGTTTGTTTCTCTTAAGAGACACTGCAACACTGGTGTAAGCTACTAGAAGTGACAACTGAAAAAGCTACACTCAGACAAAAAATGCTAGGGGCTGCCATTGCTGTTATAAGGTGACATATGCAACATGCTGAGGGTGGTGACATTGCAAATGCTGCCAGACAACCCACAGTGAGGAGGCAGAGAAGAGTGTACAGGCCCAGGGTCACCTACCAGGGTTACATGAGCTGGAGATAGTGGAGCGCTATAGAGTGGACAGAGACCTCCTGCAGCAAATTTTTGAGCTGTGCAGGCCGTACCTCACACACAGAACCAGCAGAGGGGAACCCATCCCAGTGGAAACCAAGGTATGTGTTGGCCTAAGAATACTAGCAACAGGTACCTTTCAGAGACCAACTGGTGATATGATGGGGATATCACAGGCATCAGCATCCAGGGTACTGCACCAGTTCCTGGATGCCATGTCAGCACATGTCGGTGATCATGTATATTTCCCCAAATCCCATGAGGTATTGGCCAGCAATATGCGTCTCTTCCAGCAAATAGCAGAATACCCTGAGGTAGAGGGTGCAATAGACTGCACGCATATACGCATCAAAGCACCAGCTGGTGAGCGGGGTAGGGCCTACATTAACCGCAAGGGCTTCCCCTCCATCAACTGTCAGGTCATGTGTGATGCCCAGGGCATAATAATGAATGTGTGTGCTGGCTGCCCTGGAAGCTATCATGATTCCCATATCTGGCATCTGACGCAGCTGTACCAGACATTTGCCATTGGGGACATCCCACATGGTCACTTAGTGGGGGATGCTGGCTATGCACTGGAGCTGTGGCTGATGACACCCATCAGAAACGCACACACACCTGAACAGGAACACCATAATGAGGCACACGCACAAACACGAAATGTAATTGAGCGTGTGTTTGGGTTGCTCAAGTCACGGTTCCGGTGCCTGGACACATCTGGTGGAGCCTTGCAATACTCACCAACTACATGTACCGAAATTGTCATGGTATGTGCTATGCTACATAACATGATTCTGCAAAAACAGCTGCAGCAGGACCAGCATAGGCCTGGGCCAAACAGCCCCCCACCAATGCCAAGGCCATCACAGGCAGAGCGTGACTCGGAGGAGGAACAACCTGAGCCTGCCCCAGTAGGCAGAAGGAGACGTGTCCAGTATGCCTTGGCCTTGGCAAAGAGGCAACGCATAGCACATACACTGGCTCAGTAGGAACCCTGGAAATTATACCTCTCTCTGACCCGCATATATAGTAAAAGGGATGCCTAACTTGACACTGCCTGTTTCCAAACATGTATAGGGAGTGCAGTATGTGCATCTGACATAGGCAGCCCTGCAGCACCACCTGAGGCATGATTGACATGTGTTAAGCAATGTAAGGTAGTGCTAAACAGCATTTACCACCATGTAGTATATGCAAACTTGATGACCTTGAGTATCATCCTACCCTCACCAAACATGAGGCCACAATATGAAGGCAAGATGATCAATTACAACAATTGGCTTAAGTATTGGTCTCAGTGAAAGGGGATACAATGCCTGTCAGACTGGGATGACATGCTCGACAAGACATGATGCTTCGCTAGAAATGGATTTCACCTATCACCTGTGGCCTTTTGGATATTGCCAAAGGCTCTTGTCACCCCCATAGTGCCTTTTTTAGGTAAGGCTCAAAACACAAACCCACCTCCATAGGTATCACAAGGGATAAGAAACTATAAGTAATGCTACTCAATGCCAGAAGTCTAAACTGCAAGATGCATGCACTCCAAACTCTCCTGAGCATGGTGAATGTTGATATTTGTGCAGTAACAGAAACCTGGTTCAAGGCTCCCAAGAGCACCCTAGCATTAACAGGTAACCCCTCATACCATGCTTTACAGCTGCAAAACATGGAACAAACTACAAAAGGAGGGTGAGTATCAATATTTTTCAAAGATACTCACACCCCCAGGTTGGTGGAACAGCATGAAGCATTGGAGACTATCCATGTGCAACTAACAGTGGCTAAAACCACCTTCCAGTTCATAGCATGCTACAGACCACCCTCCTAAACCCAGGAACCATACTTGGCCGACTGGAGAACACATGAAAATATGAAGGTCTCCCCAAACACCATTATATTGGGCGACTTCAACTACCCAAACATAGACTGGGAGCATTACCCTAGCCACAACACCCTAGCCCAAAGGTTCCCAGAATTTATACACCAAAATGCTATGGAACAACTTTCTACCACTCCCACAACAGGGGAAAACATACTGGACCTGATCATCACCAACATGGGGACTCTATGCCCAAGACCAGAAGTGTATCCTTCACTGGTAAGATCAGACCAGAGGGTAATCTCACTGGATATTCACATCCCGATTCCAGCCCATGGCCAGAAAAACACAGTAAAAATTATTCACTAAAGCAAATGTCACACTCCTCAAAACTGAGGTGGAATCCTTCACAGCCCCTGTGCCTGTGGAAAATATGGCCCAGACCTCATAACCCTTTATAAACGCATTCTATGAACACCTTCAGAAATGCATGGATCATGCAATCCCAAATAAAACCAAGACCCAATCCTCCAAAGCCAGGCATCCTGTCCGGTAGACTCCAGCCATAAACAAACCATACAATACAAGGAGGAAGCTACTATATGATAGATCAAAATCCCAAAAAGGGAAGGCTTCTCTGATCAGTATTATTGAAAAACTACGGCCACATATCAGATCGTCTAAGGCCATCTTTGAGGTAAAAATTGTACAGGACACCAAGGATAATCACAAGATATTCTTTACTTATGGTAGGAACCTGTGTGGGAATCCCCAGATATGCTCAGAAGTAGTCCAAAATGACAATCAATACACCAAACCCACAGACATTGCCAACATCTGAGCTGACAGGTTCAGTGCAAACCTCTCCTCCCCTCCCCACCAAAAGGGCAAATATCTATCCCAGCAGAGTGCTGGCCCCCTGACAACGCACATGCTCAGGTAACAGCCAGCCTCTCCAAAGCAAAACACACAGCATCAATGGGACCAGATGGTGTCCTGGGCTGTGTCCAACATGAACCCCAAGAAGAACTGAATGCAAACATAAAACTACTGTTCAATCTCAGCCTTACCACAGGATATGTACCCAAAGAGCAGTGTACAGCAACAGTGGTCCCTCTCCACAAAGGTGGTGCCTCAATGGATACTGCAAACTATCACCCTAGACGCCTGACTAGCTTTGTCTGCAAAGCTATGGAAAGGATCATCATGGACCTCAGAAATAAACATATTGGGGACCTACAGACACTGGATCCTACCCAGTTTGGCTTTGTTAAGGGCAGATCCTGCCTCTTAAACCTGGTTGAGTCATTTGAAACAGTCACCAAGGCCATTGACGAGGGGAAGGTGATCCACACAGCCTACCTGGACCTCGCAAAAGCCTTCCATACAGTACCCCACTTGGTCACCATAGATAAGATTACCAGCTTCAATATAAACCCCTATTGCACTAGATGGGTTGCAAACTGGCTCAAGGACAGAACCCACATGGTCAGAAATGCTGGAGCCATGTTAGACCCCAAACCAGCTACAAGTGGCATCCCACAAGGCTCAGTCCTGGGATTTCCCTTGTTTGGTATATATTTCTCAGAGGTACAGACCAACACAGAAGGACTGTTGGTGAACAAGTTTGCAGATGACTGCAAACTGGGCGCCATAATTGACCCTCCAGCTGACACTAGCATCCTACAAAAGGGCCTCATAGAAACAGACAACTGGTGCCAGAGCCATGTCCTCAAGCTAAACGCAAAACAGTGTATAGTCCTCCCCTTTGTCAAAAACTAAGTGCCCACAAATTACCACATAGGTGGTAACCCATTAAGTATGGAAGAAGTGATAAGGGACCTGGGGACCCAAGCTGATAGCAATCTCTCATTCAATAACCACATGGCCAAAGTGTTTAGAAAAGCATTTCATATAGCCCACCTAATCATGAAGGTATTCACATCTACATCAGGGGAGGTCATTGTGCCTCTTAACTCATCCCTCATCAGGCCCATAATTGAGTACAATGCCCCTTGTGGGATGTACCTTATCAGACACCTGCAGCAGCTGGAAAGACCACTAAAGTACCTCACCAGGAGGATCAAAGGGCTCAAACACATGCCATTCGCTGCCCGGTTAAAGAAACTGCAGCTCCACTCAGTGGCATACCGCCTGCCCAGAGGCAATCTGTGTCTGATGTATAAAGCCATGTCCAACCTGGAATCAATGGACATGCTGCACCTCAGAAAATCAGAATCCCATCAAGCTAGGTGCTCAAGAGATCTGAACCTCAGGACTGAAATAAATAGGACATGCTGGAGTGACACATTCATAACCCAGAGGCTCCCCCCACTCTTGAGTAACCCCCCACTCCAGGTTAGCCAGAGTCCCTCATTGACTCTCTTCAAGAGGAATCTTGATGAGTGGATGGGAGAATGTAGGTTTACCCTGGGTATCACTTCTATGTCACTGTTAGACAGAGGCACAGTATACTAACCTTGAAAAATGTCATTGCAAACTCCACTTAAAATGTGTGTTGAAAGCCAAACACACTCTGGCTAGGATTATAAATGCCCTAGGGCAGATAGCCTAGTATGAACCTATGAACAGAATCACACACACCAACTAGGTCAACTGTGGTCAATGTGGAGTAATGTTTGGCAATGTCCACCCAAGTTGGTGAATACACAGCAATGTCGGACAAGACTGGTTTAAGTAGGCCATAGCTGAACAAAATGCAACATGTCATAGTTGCCCAACTGGCCCTTAACCAGTCTGGTATGCTCAGTATGAGCATTTAAAGCAGTGATGGGACTCAAACCCATGATGCTGTGCACCATAGTGAAAGCACTGAACCACTACACCATTGCAGTGCTCAGCTAGTGTACGAGAATGTGGCCAAGTCTTTGCAAATGATCACATGGAAACCCTGCAGGCACAACATAATCCCTGTTGAGTTATGACACAAAGGAGTCTGGCAGTATGAACACAACATGACTTCCAACACGCACAGTATAAATGTCAATATTGGTCATGTTCACACACAACCAGAAATGTAGTGGACTCCAGATCACAACATATGGAAAGGTCACACTGGGCATGCTCACACACTTGGATAAATGAGACATATGTCAGGCAACAAACCATGGAAAGCCTGAACTGGGTATGCTCACACACAGGCCATGTCTGAGTATAGCAGTCAGTCACACACATCTGGCAGTTGTATGTGTTAAGCCAGGAAACTCCCACGATCCAGCAATCTGCCCTGTGCACACAGTTAAATGACAACAGACACATATATTAATATACTGGAACCCTGTCATGATCAAACATGTTACGCAGATACACAAGTTGTTCATATAAACTGGAAAAGCTACAGCAATAAAGACCTGCAAACAGTAGCAGCAACAAATATTGTGCATCCTGAACATAAACATAGGTGCAGAGGTCAATACTAGGCTGTCTGCCCTAGGGAATTTATAAGCCTAGGCAGAGTGTATTTGGCGTCCACCTCCCCAGTAGAGTAGCCTACTGTGCCTCTGTAAAGTAGGTCACAGAAGGCACCCTTTAAGGCTAGTTTGCTGTGCCTCTGTCAAGCAGGGACACTGGAGATCCCAGGGGTGAATTTGCAATTTCCCATCCATGCGGCTGTATTTTGCTGGAACAGGGTTGGCGAGGGGCTATGTCTAACTTTAATTGGGATTCAATTCCAGAGTGAGGGGAGCCTCTGGATAATGAATCTGTCCCTGCAGCATGTCCTATTTATTTTTGTGCTGAGGTTTAAGTCCCTGGAGTGTGTAGCTCTAAGGGTCTTGTATGTTATGAGGTGGAGCATGTCCATTACTTCTGGGTTTGAAATGGCTGCATACGTCAGGCATAGATCACCTCTGAGTAGGCATTAAGCAACTGAGTAGAGCTGGAGATCCTTTAGTTGAGCTGCATAGGACATTTGTGTGTAGCCCATGGTCCTCTTGGGGAGGTACTGTTGTGTTCACTGTAGTTGCCGCAGGTGTTGGGTAAGGTACACCCCAAAAGGGGCATTGTAGTCAATCATGGGCCTGATGAGTGACTAGTAGAGGGCCACAATGACCTCCCATGATCTACACGCAAACACCCATGTGATAAGGAGGGCTATATAAAAGTCTTTGCAATGACTCTGTCAATGTGATTAGCAAAGGAGAGGTTATGATCTATGTGGGTCTGTGGGATATTGCTCTGTTATATAGTAGCTTCCTCCTTCTGTTGTACAGCTTATATATGGCTGGAGTCAACCAGACAGGTCTCCTGTTTTGGAGGAGTCATGGTTTTATTTGGGATAGCATGATCAATGCTTACCTGCAGGTGCTCATACAATGCGTTTGTAAAGGATTCTGCAGATTGGGCTGTATTATCCTCCAGCACGGGGCCTTTGAAGTATTCCACCCCAATCTTCACAAGTACAAAGTCTGCTTTTGAGAAATTCTTTACAGTGATTTCCTTGGCTGGGGGTGGGGAAGGGATATGGATGTCCAGGGAAAGTTGTTTATGGTCTGATCTTAACAATGACAGTTCTACCTCTGGTGTGGAACATAGAGTCCCCATGTTGGTGATGATCAGGTCCAATATGTATTCCCCCTTGTGGGTGTGGTGACTGGTTGTGCCATAGCACATGGATTCACAAATTGTAGTGGCTGTAGGGTGATGTTGTTGAGGGCCTGAGTAGTATCCCCAGTCAATATTTGTGTACCTGAAGTCAACCACTATAATGGTGTGTGTGAAGACCTGCATATCCTACACTGTTCCCAGGAAAGCCAAGTGTGGTTACTGGGTATGGGGGGGGGGGGGTCTGAACTACACACCAAACCAAAAGGCAGCTTTGCACAATGATAGTTGTATATGTATGGCCTGTCATGCTTAGTGCAGTGGTACCAACCCAGAGGTGTGTGTATCTGTGATGTATATGGATACACCCCCTACTTGTGTTATGTGTTATGTGTCCTGTGGTCATGCAGCATGCTATAGAACATAATCTGGCAGTGCCAGTGTGTATATGTGACCCTGAACTAGGTGTCTGTTAATGCACATATATTGTTATCCCCCGTACTGAGGGATAGTTAAAGATGTACATTCTTCTTTGGAAAGACTGATGATGTCAGCACCCTATAAATAAAGCAGGAGAAAAAAAGTCATCCTGTAATGTGAATAGCGTACTGCGCTAATGCATCTCTCTTAAGTATCGTAGCATAATTAGATAGGGGTTTGAATCCTGCAGACGGTGTGTGTGTGTGTAGTGGGGCGAGGCAGGGGTGTGTATACGTATGCAATTCTCTGTGAAAAAAATGGCCCTTTTGAAGACTGGGATAACACAATAAAAGATGTACATTCCTCTTTGGAAAGACTGATGATGGCAGCACCCTATAAATACAGCAGGAGAAAGTAAACCATCCAGTAATGCGAATAGCGCACTGCGCTAATGCGTCTCTCTCAAGTATCATAATATAATTAGGCAGGGGTTTGAATTCTCCAAATGCCATGTGTGCACCTGTGAAGGTGTTGTGTGTTTTGCTTTTATTATTGTATGACATATTATAATAACAGTAATTTCAATGCACACATCAGGTATGTGTGTGCCACATACAGATATGTACCTGTGACCGTTAATAGTTCCTATGTTTTGCTTTTATTATTGTATGACATATTATAATAACAGTAATTTCAATGCACACATCAGGTATGTGTGTGCCACATACAGATATGTACCTGTGACCTTTAATAGTTCCTATGTGTGAATCCTGCCTTTTTGAAGACTGGAATAACACACTAAAAGATGTACATTCCTCTTTGGAAAGACTGATGATGTCAGCACCCTATAAATACAGCAGGAGAAAAAAATCATCCCGTAATACAAATAGCGCACTGCGTTAATGCGTCTTTCTCAAGTATCATAACTTAGGTAGGGGTTTGAATCCTACAAATTCCATGTGTGCGTTTGTTAATCTGTTTTGTGTTTTGCTTTTATTATTGTATGACATATTATTATAACAGTAATTTCAATGCACACATCAGGTATGTGTGTGCCTCATACAGATATGTACCTGTGACCTTTAATACTTCTTATGTGTGAAGCCTGCCTTTTCAAAGACTGGGATAACACACTAAAAGATGTACATTCCTCTTTGGAAAGACTGATGATGTCAGCACCCTATAAATACAGCAGGAGAAAGTAAATCAGCCAGTAATACGAATAGCGCACTGTGCTAATGCGTCTTTCTCACGTATCATAATATAGTTAAACAGGGGTTTAAATCCTACAAATGCCATGTCTGCATTTATCAAGGTGTTGTGTGTTTTGCTTTTATTATTGTATGACATATTATAATAACAGTAATTTCAATGCACACATCAGGTATGTGTGTGCCACATACAGATATGTACCTGTGACCTTTAATAGTTCCTTTGTGTGAAGCCTGCCTTTTTGAAGACTGGGATAACACAATAAAAGATGTACATTCCTCTTTGGAAAGACTGATGATGTCAGCACCCTATAAACACAGCAGGAAAAGAGAAATCATCCTGTAATGTGAATAGAGGACTGCGCTAATGCATCTCTTTCAAGTATCATAGCATAGTTAGATAGGGGTTTGAATCCTTCAAACGGTGTGTGTGTGTGTGGTGGGGCGAGGCAGGGGGGTGTGTATGTATGCAATTCTCTGTGAAAGGAATGGCCTTTTTTGAAGACTGGGATAACACACTAAAAGATGTACATTCCTCTTTGGAAAGACTGATGATGTCAGCACCGTATAAATACAGCAGGAGAAGGTAAATCATCCAGTATTTGAATAGCGCACTGTACTAATGCGTCTTTCTTAAGTATCATAACATAGTTAAGTAGGGGTTTGAATTCTACAAATGCCATGTGTACATTTGTCAATGTGTTGCGTGTTTTGCTTTTATTATTGTATGACATATTACTATAACAGTAATTTCAATGCACACATCAGGTATGTGTGGGCCACATACAGATATGTACCTGTGACCTTTAATAGTTCCTTTGTGTGAAGCCTGCCTTTTTGAAGACTGGGATAACACACTAAAAGATGTACATTCCTCTTTGGAAAGACTGATGATGTCAGCACCCTATAAATACAGCAGGAGAAGAAAAATCATCCAGTAATGCGAATTGAGCACTGTGCTAATGCATCTCTCTCAAGTATCATAATATAGTTAGGCAATGGTTTGAATCCTACAAATGCCATGTGTGCATTTGTCAAGGTGTTGTGTGTTTTGCTTTTATTATTGTATGACATATTATAATAACAGTAATTTCAATGCACACATCAGGTATGTGTGTGCCACATACAGATATGTACCTGTGACCTTTAATAGTTCCTATGTGTGAAGCCTGCCTTTTTGAAGACTGGGATAACACACTAAAAGATGTACATTCCTCTTTGGAAAGACTGATGATGTCAGCACCTTATAAATACAGCAGGAGAAGTAAAATCATCCAGTAATGCGAATACCGCACTGTGCTAATGGGTCTCTCATAACATAGTGAGGTAGAGATTTGAATCCTACAAATGCCATGTGTGTGTTTGTCAATGTGTTGTGTATTTTGCTTTTATTATTGTATGACATATTATTATAACAGTAATTTCAATGCACACATCAGGTATGTGTGTTCCACATACAGATATGTACCTGTGACCTTTAATAGTTCCTATGTGTGAAGCCTGCCTTTTTGAAGACTGGGATAACACACTAAAAGATGTACATTCCTCTTTGGAAAGACTGATGATGTCAGCACCCTATAAATACAGCAGGAGAAGTGAAATCATCCAGTAATGCGAATAGCACACTGCACTAATGCATTTCTCTCAAGTATCATAATATAGTTAAGTAGGGGTTTGAATACTACAACTGTCATGTGTGCGTTTATCAAGGTGTTGTGTGTTTTGCTTTTATTATTGTATGACATATTATAATAACAGTAATTTCAAAGCACACATCAGGTATGTGTGTGCCACATACAGATATGTACCTGTGACCTTTAATAGTTCCTATGTGTGAAGCCTGCCTTTTTGAAGACTGGGATAACACACTAAAAGATGTACATTCCTCTTTGGAAAGACTGATGATGTCAGCACCCTATAAATACAGCAGGAGAAGGAAAATCATCCAGTCATGCGAATAGCGCACAGCACTAATGCGTCTTTCTCAAGTATCATAACATAGTTAGGTAGGGGTTTAAATCCTACAAATACCATGTGTGCGTTTGTCACTGTGTTGTGTGTTTTGCTTTTATTATTGTATGACATATTATTATAACAGTAATTTCAATGCACACATCAGGTATGTGTGTGCCACATACAGATATGTACCTGTGACCTTTAATAGTTCCTATGTGTGAAGCCTGCCTTTTTGAAGACTGGGATAACACACTAAAAGATGTACATTCCTCTTTGGAAAGACTGATGATGTCAGCACCCTATAAATACAGCAGGAGAAGAAAAAGCGTCCAGTAATGCGAAAAGTGCACAGCGCTAATGCATCTTTTTCAAGTATCATAACATAGTTAGATAGGGGTTTGAATCCTAGAAATGCCATGTGTGCGTTTGTCAATGTGTTGTGTCTTTTGCTTTTATTATTGTATGACATATTATTATAACAGTAATTTCAATGCACACATCAGGTATGTGTGTGCCACATACAGATATGTACCTGTGACCTTTAATAGTTCCTATGTATGAAGCCTGCCTTTTTGAAGACTGGGATAACACACTAAAAGATGTACATTCCTCTTTGGAAAGACTGATGATGTCAGCAGCCTATAAATACAGCAGGAAAAAAAAAATCATCCAATAATGCGAATAGCGCACTGCGCTAATGTGTTTCTCTCAAGTATTATAATATAGTTAGACATGGGTTTGAATACTACAAATGCCATGTGTGCGTTTAACAAGGTGTTGTGTGTTTTGCTTTTATTATTGTATGACATATTATAATAACAGTAATTTCAATGCACACATCAGGTATGTGTGTGCCACATACAGATATGTACCTGTGACCTTTAATAGTTCCTATGTGTGAAGCCTGCCTTTTTGAAGACTGGGATAACACACTAAAAGATGTACATTCCCCTTTGGAAAGACTGATGATGTCAGCACCCTATAAATACAGCAGGAGAAGGGAAATCATCCAGTCATGTGAATAGCGCACAGCACTAATGCGTCTTTTTCAAGTATCATAACATAGTTAGGTAGGGGTTTAAGTCCTACAAATACGTTGTGTGCGTTTGTCACTTTGCTGTGTGTTTTGCTTTTATTATTGTATGACATATTATTATAACAGTAATTTCAATGCACACATCAGGTATGTGTGTGCCACATACAGATATGTACCTGTGACCTTTAATAGTTCCTATGTGTGAAGCCTGCCTTTTTGAAGACTGGGATAACACACTAAAAGATGTACATTCCTCTTTGGAAAGACTGATGATGTCAGCACCCTATAAATACAGCAGGAGAAAAAAAGTCTTCCAGTAATGCGAATAGCGCACTGTGCTAATGCATGTCTCTCAAGTGTCGTAACACAGTCGTGCAGAGGTATGAATCCTACAAATGCCACGTGTGCATTTGTCAATGTGTTGTGTGTTTTGCTTTTATTATTGTATGACATATTATAATAACAGTAATTTCAATGCACACATCCGGTATGTGTGTGCCACATACAGATATGTACCTGTGACCTTTCATAGCTCCTATGTGTGAAGCCTGCCTTTTTGAAGACTGGGATAACACACTAAAAGATGTACATTCCTCTTTGGAAAGACTGATGATGTCAGCACCCTATAAATACAGCAGGAGAAGATGAATCATCCAATAAGGCGAATATCGCACTGTGCTAATGCGTTTCTTTCAAGTATCATAATGCAGTTAGGCAGGGGTTTGAATCCTACCAATGCCATGTTTGTGTTTCTCAAGGTGTTGTGTGGTTTGCTTTTATTATTGTATGACATATTATAATAACAGTATTTTCAATGCACACATCAGGTATGTGTGTGCCACATACAGATATGTACCTGTGACCTTTAATAGTTCCTATGTGTGAAGCCTGCCTTTTTGAAGACTGGGATAACACACTAAAAGATGTACATTCCTCTTTGGAAAGACTGATGATGTCAGCACCCTATAAATACAGCAGGAGAAATGAACTCCTCCAATAATGCGAATAACGCACTGTGCTAATGCCTTTTTCTCAAGTATCAGAACATAGTTTAGTAGGGGGTTTGAATCCTACAAACGCCATGTGTGCGTTTGTCAATGTGCTGTGTGTTTTGCTTTTATTATTGTATGACATATTATTATAACAGTAATTTCAATGCACACATCAGGTATGTGTGTGCCACATACAGATATGTACCTGTGACCTTTAATAGTTCTTATGTGTGAAGCCTGCCTTTTTGAAGACTGGGATAACACACTAAAAGATGTACATTCCTCTTTGGAAAGACTGATGATGTCAGTACCCTATAAATACAGCAGGAGAAGGGAAATCATCCATTAATGCGAACAGCGCACTGTACTAATGTATCTTTCTTAAGTATCATAACATAGTTAGGTAGGGGTTAGAATCCTACAAATGCCATGTGTGCATTTGTCAATGTGTTGTGTGTTTTGCTTTTATTATTGTATGACATATTATTATAACAGTAATTTCAATGCACACATCAGGTATGTGTGTGCCACATACAGATATGTACCAGTGACCTTTAATAGTTCCTATGTGTGAAGCCTGCCTTTTTGAAGACTGGGATAACACACTAAAAGATGTACATTCCTCTTTGGAAAGACTGATGATGTCAGCACCCTATAAATACAGCAGGAGGAGATAAATCATCCAGTAATGCAAATAGTGCACTGTGCTAATGCGTCTCTCTCAAGTATCATAATATAGTTAGGCAGGGGTTAGAATCCTACAAATGCAATGTGTGTATTTGGCAAGGTTTTGTGTGTTTTGCTTTTATTATTGTATGACATATTATAATAACAGTAATGTCAATGCACACATCAGGTATGTGTGTGCCACATACAGATATGTACCTGTGACCTTTAATAGTTCCTATGTGTGAAGCCTGCCTTTTTGAAGACTGGGATAAGACACTAAAAGATGTACATTTCTCTTTGGAAAGACTGATGATGTCAGCACCCTATAAATACAGCAGGAGAAGTGAAATCATCCAGTAATGCGAACAGGACACTGCACTAATGCATTTCTCTCAAGTATCATAATATAGTTATGTAGGGGTTTAAATACTACAACTGCCATGTGTGCGTTTATCAAGGTGTTGTGTGTTTTGCTTTTATTATTGTATGACATATTATAATAACAGTAATTTCAAAGCACACATCAGGTATGTGTGTGCCACATACAGATATGTACCTGTGACCTTTAATAGTTCCTATGTGTGAAGCCTGCCTTTTTGAAGACTGGGATAACACACTAAAAGATGTACATTCCTCTTTGGAAAGACTGATGATGTCAGCACCCTATAAATACAGCAGGAGAAGGGAAAGCGTCCAGTAATGCGAAAAGCGCACAGCGCTAATGCATCTTTTTCAAGTATCATAACATAGTTAGATAGGAGTTTGAATCCTAGAAATACCATGTGTGCGTTTGTCAATGTCTTGTGTCTTTTGCTTTTATTATTGTATGACATATTATTATAACAGTAATTTCAATGCACACATCAGGTATGTGTGTGCCACATACAGATATGTACCTGTGACCTTTAATAGTTCCTATGTATGAAGCCTGCCTTTTTGAAGACTGGGATAACACACTAAAAGATGTACATTCCTCTTTGGAAAGACTGATGATGTCAGCAGCCTATAAATACAGCAGGAGAAGAGATGTCATCCAGTAATCTGCATAGCGCACTGCACTAATGTGTTCCTTCCAGGTATTATAATATAGTTAGACATGGGTTTGAATACTCCAAATGCCATGTGTGCGTTTAACAAGGTGTTGTGTGTTTTGCTTTTATTATTGTATGACATATTATAATAACAGTAATTTCAATGCACACATCAGGTATGTGTGTGCCACATACAGATATGTACCTGTGACCTTTAATAGTTCCTATGTGTGAAGCCTGCCTTTTTGAAGACTGGGATAACACACTAAAAGATGTACATTCCTCTTTGGAAAGACTGATGATGTCAGCACCCTATAAATACAGCAGGAGAAAAAAAGTCTTCCAGTAATGCGAATAGCGCACTGGGCTAATGCATGTCTCTTAAGTGTCATAACATAGTTGTGTAGGGGTATGAATCTTACAAATGCCACGTGTGCATTTGTCAATGTGTTGTGTGTTTTGCTTTTATTATTGTATGACATATTATAATAACAGTAATTTCAATTCCCACATCAGGTATGTGTGTGCCATATACAGATATGTAGCTGTGACCTTTAATAGTTCCTATGTGTGAAGCCTGCCTTTTTGAAGACTGGGATAACACTAAAATATGTACATTCCTCTTTGGAAAGACTGATGATGTCAGCACCCTATAAATACAGCAGGAGAAGTGAACTCATCCAATAATGCGAATAACGCACTGTGCTAATGCCTTTCTCTCAAGTATCATAACATAGTTAAGTAGGGGTTTAAATCCTACAAACGCAATGTGTGCGTTTGTTAATGTGCTGTGTGTTTTGCTTTTATTATTGTATGACATATTATTATAACAGTAATTTCAATGCACACATCAGGTATGTGTGTGCCACATACAGATATGTACCTGTGACCTTTAATAGTTCCTATGTGTGAAGCCTGCCTTTTTGAAGACTGGGATAACACACTAAAAGATGTACATTCCTCTTTGGAAAGACTGATGATGTCAGCACCCTATAAATACAGCAGAAGTGAAATCATCCAGAAATGTGAATAGTGCACTGTGCTAATGCATCTTAATTAAGTATCATAACATAGTTAGATAGGGGTTTGAATCCTACAAATGCCATTTGTGAATGTGTTGTGTGTTTTGCTTTTATTATTGTATGACATATTATTATAACAGTAATTTCAATGCACACATCAGGTATGTGTGTGCCACATACAGATATGTACCTGTGACCTTTAATAGTTCCTATGTGTGAAGCCTGCCTTTTTGAAGACTGGGATAACACACTAAAAGATGTACATTCCTCTTTGGAAAGACTGATGATGTCAGCACCCTATAAATACAGCAGGAGGAGAAAAATCATCCAGTAATGCAAATAGCGCACTGTGCTAATGCATCTCTCTCAAGTATCATAATATAGTTAGGCAGGGATTAGAATCCTACAAATGCCATGTGTGCATTTGGCAAGGTTTTGTGTGTTTTGCTTTTATTATTGTATGACATATTATAATAACAGTAATTTCAATGCACACATCAGGTATGTGTGTGCCACATACAGATATGTACCTGTGACCTTTAATAGTTCCTATGTGTGAAGCCTGCCTTTTTGAAGACTGGGATAACACACTAAAAGATGTACATTCCTCTTTGGAAAGACTGATGATGTCAGCACCCTATAAATACAGCAGGAGAAGTGAAATCATCCAGTAATGCGAATAGCACACTGCACTAATGCATTTCTCTCAAGTATCATAATATAGTTAAGTAGGGGTTTGAATACTACAACTGTCATGTGTGCGTTTATCAAGGTGTTGTGTGTTTTGCTTTTATTATTGTATGACATATTATAATAACAGTAATTTCAAAGCACACATCAGGTATCTGTGTGCCACATACAGATATGTACTTGTAACCTTTAATAGTTCCTATGTGTGAAGCCTGCCTTTTTGAAGACTGGGATAACACACTAAAATATGTACATTCCTCTTTGGAAAGACTGATGATGTCAGCACCCTATAAATACAGCAGGAGAAGTAAAATCATCCAGTAATGCGAATAGCACACTGCACTAATGCATTTCTCTCAAGTATCATAATATAGTTAAGTAGGGGTTTGAATACTACAACTGTCATGTGTGCGTTTATCAAGGTGTTGTGTGTTTTGCTTTTATTATTGTATGACATATTATAATAACAGTAATTTCAAAGCACACATCAGGTATGTGTGTGCCACATACAGATATGTACCTTTGACCTTTAATAGTTCCTATGTGTGAAGCCTGTCTTTTTGAAGACTGGGATAACACACTAAAAGATGTACATTCCTCTTTGGAAAGACTGATGATGTCAGCACCCTATAAATACAGCAGGAGAAGTAAAATCATCCAGTAATGCGAATAGCACACTGCACTAATGCATTTCTCTCAAGTATCATAATATAGTTAAGTAGGGGTTTGAATACTACAACTGCCATGTGTGCGTTTATCAAGGTGTTGTGTGTTTTGCTTTTATTATTTATGACATATTATAATAATAGTAATTTCAATGCACACATCAGGTATGTGTGTGCCACATACATATATGTACCTGTGACCTTTAATAGTTCCTATGTGTGAAGCCTGCCTTTTTGAAGACTGGGATAACACACTAAAAGATGTACATTCCTCTTTGGAAAGACTGATGATGTCAACACCCTATAAATACAGCAGGAGAAGGGAAAGCATCCAGTAATGCAAAAAGCGCACAGCGCTAATGCATCTTTTTCAAGTATCATAACATAGTTAGATAGGGGTTTGAATCCTAGAAATGCCATGTGTGCGTTTGTCAATATGTTGTGTCTTTTGGTTTTATTATTGTATGACATATTATTATAGCAGTAATTTCAATGCACACATCAGGTATGTGTGTGCCACATACAGATATGTACCTGTGACCTTTAATAGTTCCTATGTATGAAGCCTGCCTTTTTGAAGACTGGGATAACACACTAAAAGATGTACATTCCTCTTTGGAAAGACTGATGATGTCAGCAGCCTATAAATACAGCAGGAGAAGAAAAACCATCCAATAATGCGAATAGCGCACTGCGCTAATGTGTTTCTCTGAAGTATTATAATATAGTTAGACATGGGTTTGAATACTACAAATGCCATGTGTGCGTTTAACAAGGTGTTGTGTGTTTTGCTTTTATTATTGTATGACATATTATAATAACAGTAATTTCAATGCACACATCAGGTATGTGTGTGCCACATACAGATATGTACCTGTGACGTTTAATAGTTCCTATGTGTGAAGCCTGCCTTTTTGAAGACTGGGATAACACACTAAAAGATGTACATTCCCCTTTGGAAAGACTGATGATGTCAGCACCCTATAAATACAGCAGGAGAAGGGAAATCATCCAGTCATGTGAATAGCGCACAGCACTAATGCGTCTTTTTCAAGTATCATAACATAGTTAGGTAGGGGTTTAAATCCTACAAATACCATGTGTGCATTTGTCACTGTGCTGTGTGTTTTGCTTTTATTATTGTATGACATATTATTATAACAGTAATTTCAATGCACACATCAGGTATGTGTGTGCCACATACAGATATGTACCTGTGACCTTTAATAGTTCCTATGTGTGAAGCCTGCCTTTTTGAAGACTGGGATAACACACTAAAAGATGTACATTCCTCTTTGGAAAGACTGATGATGTCAGCACCCTATAAATACAGCAGGAGAAAAAAAGTCATCCAGTAATGCGAATAGCGCACTGTGCTAATGCATGTCTCTCAAGTGTCATAACACAGTCGTGCAGAGGTATGAATCCTACAAATGCCACGTGTGCATTTGTCAATGTGTTGTGTGTTTTGCTTTTATTATTGTATGACATATTATAATAACAGTAATTTCAATGCACACATCAGGTATGTGTGTGCCTCATACAGATATGTACCTGTGACCTTTAATAGTTCCTATGTGTGAAGCCTGCCTTTTTGAAGACTGGGATAACACACTAAAAGATGTACATTCCTCTTTGGAAAGACTGATGATGTCAGCACCCTATAAATACAGCAGGAAAAAAAAAGTCATCCAGTAATGCGAATAGCGCACTGTGCTAATGCCTTTCTCTCAAGTATCATAACATAGTTAAGTAGGGGTTTGAATCTTACAAACGTCATGTGTGCGTTTGTCAATGTGCTGTGTGTTTTGCTTTTACTATTGTATGACATATTATTATAACAGTAATTTCAATGCACACATCAGGTATGTGTGTGCCACATACAGATATGTACCTGTGACCTTTAATAGTTCTTATGTGTGAAGCCTGCCTTTTTGAAGACTGGGATAACACACTAAAAGATGTACATTCCTCTTTGGAAAGACTGATGATGTCAGTACCCTATAAATACAGCAGGAGAAGTGAAATCATCCATTAATGCGAACAGCGCACTGTACTAATGTATCTTTCTTAAGTATCATAACATAGTTAGGTAGGGGTTTGAATCCTACAAATGCCATGTGTGCGTTTGTCAATATGTTGTGTCTTTTGGTTTTATTATTGTATGACATATTATTATAGCAGTAATTTCAATGCACACATCAGGTATGTGTGTGCCACATACAGATATGTACCTGTGACCTTTAATAGTTCCTATGTATGAAGCCTGCCTTTTTGAAGACTGGGATAACACACTAAAAGATGTACATTCCTCTTTGGAAAGACTGATGATGTCAGCACCCTATAAATACAGCAGGAGGAGGTAAATCATCCAATAATGCAAATAGTGCACTGTGCTAATGCATCTCTCTCAAGTATCATAATATAGTTAGGCAGGGGTTAGAATCCTACAAATGCCATGTGTGTATTTGGCAAGGTTTTGTGTGTTTTGCTTTTATTATTGTATGACATATTATAATAACAGTAATTTCAATGCACACATCAGGTATGTGTGTGCCACATACAGATATGTACCTGTGACCTTTAATAGTTCCTATGTGTGAAGCCTGCCTTTTTGAAGACTGGGATAAGACACTAAACCACATACAGATATGTACCTGTGACCTTTAATAGTTCCTATGTGTGAAGCCTGCCTTTTTGAAGACTGGGATAAGACACTAAAAGATGTACATTTCTCTTTGGAAAGACTGATGATGTCAGCACCCTATAAATACAGCAGGAGAAGTGAAATCATCCAGTAATGCGAATAGCACACTGCATTAATGCATTTCTCTCAAGTATCATAATATAGTTAAGTAGGGGTTTAAATACTACAACTGCCATGTGTGCGTTTATCAAGGTGTTGTGTGTTTTGCTTTTATTATTGTATGACTGTTATATCGTGGTAAGGAAGGAGACCACACGGTTTATAGAGTTGTATGGCCTTTCTTTATTAAGAGCCTCCAGGTGCGCACCCATGCTTCTTCACACAACTTCTGCAAGTCATCTACTACACTGAACCAACAGGTTACCAGAGAATACAGAACCAACAGTACATGCTGAATTCCCCACAGCGCCCCTACAGTACAACAACCACATTACCAGCCCGAATACTACATTCCTCCCCTTTTAAGCTAAGACATACTGTCTTACATAAGCAAAACTAGGGAACAAGTTCCACAATGCATTTAATCATTTACTTGTAAATAACAGGCTAGTTATTAACTGGTTACCATACCATCTACTATTTTTTTTAAGGCTGGTAATCTATACATGCACTTTTGTTAACATTGATAGTCCTTCAAGTAACGAGGTTTAACCAGCACACGCTTAGAACGGCGCAGTGGTACCACCTTAGGTGACTCTGGTGTCACTTTTACCACTTCAGGTATCGGTGTGTCCTTCCCTGGAACGGTTGAATCCTCAGAAACCTCTCCTTCCACGTTCTGGCGGTCTCCCTCGATTTGCGATCTTCCTGCCACTGCGAGCCCTGGTTCCGAACTCAACGGTAGTTCTGAGGCCAGCAGTTCCATGGCATCCTTCTTCTGTTCGCTCCGTAGAATTTGGTCTACATGTCTCTTTACCAAGAAATCTCCATTCAATCTCACCTGGTACGACAATGGTCCTGTGCTCTTGACAATGAACCCTGGAATCCACTTAGGTCCATAACTAAAATTTCGCGTCATCACTGCATCTCCCTCCAGAAAACTTCTCTCTCTCCGTCGTCTATCATGACATTCTTTTTGCTTCCACTGGGTCCCCTCCACCTTAGCTCGGACATTTGGATACACTAGATCCAACGTGGATCTCAATCTACGTCCTTTCAACATCTCGGCAGGTGACAAACCCGTGGTAGATTGTGGTGTAATACGGTAGTTGAATAACACCTTTGATACTTTTGCTGCTATACTTCCTTCTCCAGACTTCTTCATCATGGCTTTAAAAGTCTGAACAGCTCTTTCAGCACAACCATTTGTAGCTGCATGGTAGGGTGCTGATGTGATATGTACGATTCCATTTTTTCTCAGAAAACCCTTGAACTCTTCACTCGTAAAACATGAAGCATTATCGGATACAATAGTCTCAGGCAGTCCTTGACTACTGAAACTCCTCCTCAAGCATTCAATGGTAATGAGAGAAGTGGGTGTCTTGACTTGATAAGCATCCATCCATTTCGAATGAGCATCCATGATTATCAAAAACATGGCCCCCATGAAAGGTCCTGCATAGTCTATATGAAGTCTCTGCCAAGGTCTACTCGGCCACTCCCATGGATGTAGTGGCGCCGCCACCGGCAAGTTGCGATGTTGTTGACATGTTTTACACTCATTCACAACGACTTCAATCTCGTGGTCCAACTTTGGCCACCAAAAATAACTTCGGGCTAAGGCCTTCATTCGGGTAATGCCCACATGACCTTGGTGCAACTGCTGTAAAAGTGCCCTTCTTCCTGGGGACGGAATTATCACTCGTGCCCCCCACAATACGCATCCATCTTGTACACTCAGCTCTGTTTTTCTCACTTCATAAGGCTGAAAAACTGGATCCGTTTGTTGGACTGGCCAGCCTTGCTGGACCCACTGAAACACTCTAGCAAGCACCGGGTCTTTACGTGTCCAACCTCTCAGTTCCTTAGCAGACACCAATGTTATGTCTTCCATCATCAAAACTCGGTCCTCCGCTTCCTCTTCTTGGATATGCCCTGGCATCGGCAACCGACTTAGTGCATCTGCATTACCATGGTGTTTTCCAGGCTTATACACAATCTCGTATTCATAAGCTCTCAATGTTACAGCCCATCTCTGAATGCGAGGAGAAACCATCTGCGGTACTGCTTTCATCTCGTTGAATAATGACAACAAAGGCTTATGATCAGTGCAAATAGTAAACTTCCTCCCATAGAGGTATTTGTGAAATCGCTTGATTCCAAACATTACAGCTAAACCTTCTTTATCTAACTGGGAATAGTTTGACTCCGCTGGTGTCAAAGTCCGTGACATGAACCCAATGGGTCTCTCTTGTCCATCTGGCATCCGGTGTGCCAACACAGCCCCTAACCCATAAGGTGAGGCATCACATGACAAAATTAAGTCCTTGTGACTATCGTAGTGCACCAAAACCTCTGAAGACTGCATTAGTTCCTTTGACTGTTCAAATGCTCTGTCCTGTTCCTTTTTCCACGACCACTGAGCCTCCTTCCTTAACAACTTATGTAAAGGAGCTAACAGGGTTGACAGATTTGGCAGGAACCTGTTATAATAGTTAAGTAAGCCTAAATAGGCTTTCAGTTCTGTAACATTTGTGGGTGCTGGTGCCTGTTGAATGGCTTCCACCTTATTTGGCAGGGGGTGTAGGCCTGATGCATCCACCTTGTAGCCCAAGAATTCTGCTTCCTTTGCCATGAAAGCACATTTACTCTGCTTCACCCGTAGACCTGCCTCTCGCAGTCATCTCAGCACCTCATTCAGCATCTCCAGATGCTCTCGAATGTTCCTACCCGTCAACAGGATATCGTCTAAATACACAGCCACCTTCGGAATTCCTGCTACCAGTCCTTCCATTATTCTCTGAAAAATAGCTGGACTCGAGGAAACCCCAAAAGGTAAACGATTGACTTGGAACAAACCTTTGTGTGTGTTCAGGGTAACATACGTCTTTGACCCTTCTTCCAGCACTACTTGTTGATATGCCTGACTGAGGTCCAGTTTACTAAACCTTTCACCTCCCGACAGCTTTTCAAACACATCCTCCACCTTTGGCAAGGGATACTGCTCCAGCTTTGAGACTTGGTTCACTGTTAACTTGTAGTCACCACATATGCGTACAGTACCATCTGGCTTTAACACTGGAACAATTGGTGCGGCCCATTCCGCAAACTTTACTGGTTCGATTATACCTTGCTTAGTGAGTCTCTCTAACTCAAACTCAACTTTCTTCTTCATCGCATATGGTACAAGACGGGGTTTGTAAAATCTTGGCGTTACGTTTTCTTTCACGTGTATCTTTGCTGGTGGACCCCTCCAGGTCCCTAGTTCCTCTTTGAACACTTCTTCATTGTTCTCCAGCACCTCTTGCAAGGTCAGGCCCGGCTGTTCTACTTTATGGAGCTGTAGGCAGTCCATGTTTAGCTCCTTTAACCACACCCGGCCTAGCAGGTTTGGTCCCTTACCTGCTACCACCATGACTGGCAACTCTTTGACTTGGTCTTTATATTTTACCTTCATTTTCACCATTCCCAACGTGGGAACTATTTCACCCGTATAGGTTTTCAAAGTCACTGAACAGTCCTGCAGCTTACGAGCTTCTCTGGGCCATAACTTCCCATACTCAGCCTTTGACAGAACTGTCACACTACACCCCGTATCCACTTCAAACTGCACCATTTTACCATTTAAGTCCAACTGGGTTTTAATGGGCTCAACTCTTTCCCACTTGGCCTCTTTCACGTTAAACATTGTGAACACTTCTTCGGCTCCCCTGGTTGGTTGACCTGTAACTTCACGCATGTGGTGTGCATACTGCCGTTTATTTTTTTTCGGTTTCCCTTCCTTTCCATCATACTGCTTTTTTCCTCCCCCATTTTCGGCTGATCCCGAGAGGGTATTGAGCGGCACATTTTCTTTACATGGCCCTTTTTCCCGCAAGCATGACATTTTACAGTTAAAAAACGACAGTTCCGTGACAAATGTTCACCTCCACACCTGTAACAAACATACTGACCAGACTTTCCTTGTGAATTATGCTCCACGACCACCTTATGCACTGGCAGTGGGGTCACACTCCTGCTTCCAACCCCTTCCGTGGCTTTCTGTTGTAAATCACGAATGTCTTTAGTCGCTGTCTCTATGGCCTGTGCCAACTTCAAGGCCTTTTCAAACGACAAGTCAGGCTCCGCTAACAATCTGCGTTGTATGCGGTCGTCTGCAATGCCACATACGAGCCTATCTCGTAGCATTTCGGTCAGTCTGTCCCCATAATCACAATGTTGTGCCAGTTCCCTCAACACTGCGACATACTCCATTACCGTTTCATTAGCCATTCTAGTCCTTGAATTTAACTTGAACCTCTGGACTATTGCACTCGGCTTCGGGTTATAATGTGACTGAAGTAAACTCGTCAACTCTGTGAACGATTTGTCCCCCGGTTTATCCGGACTCAATAAGTTCCTCATCAGACTGTACGTCTTACTGCCCACCGAGCTTAGCAATATGGCTCGCTTCCGACCCGCTTCCATTATCTGGTTTGCCTCAAAAAAATGTTCCAACACTTCACAATACTCCTCCCAGGTCTGTGTCTGACAGTCGTATGCAACCAGTGACCCCAACATGGAACCAGACATCACTCGAGTAGGCCCCTTCTCTTCATCATCCGACATGAACTACAGCTCACCAGGTTACTCGCAGCGGACTCGGAGGCATCCCATCCTCGTCGCCAATATGTTATATCGTGGTAAGGAAGGAGACCACACGGTTTATAGAGTTGTAAGGCCTTTCTTTATTAAGAGCCTCCAGGTGCGCACCCATGCTTCTTCACACAACTTCTGCAAGTCATCTACTACACTGAACCAACAGGTTACCAGAGAATACAGAACCAACAGTACATGCTGAATTCCCCACAGCGCCCCTACAGTACAACAACCACATTACCAGCCCGAATACTACAATGACATATTATAATAACAGTAATTTCAAAGCACACATCAGGTATGTGTGTGCCACATACAGATATGTACCTGTGACCTTTAATAGTTCCTATGTGTGAAGCCTGCCTTTTTGAAGACTGGGATAACACACTAAAAGATGTACATTCCGCTTTGGAAAGACTGATGATGCCAGCACCCTATAAATACAGCAGGAGAAGGGAAAGCGTCCAGTAATGCGAAAAGCGCACAGCGCTAATGCATCTTTTTCAAGTATCATAACATAGTTAGATAGGAGTTTGAATCCTAGAAATGCCATGTGTGCATTTGTCAATGTCTTGTGTCTTTTGCTTTTATTATTGTATGACATATTATTATAACAGTAATTTCAATGCACACATCAGGTATGTGTGTGCCACATACAGATATGTACCTGTGACCTTTAATAGTTCCTATGTATGAAGCCTGCCTTTTTGAAGACTGGGATAACACACTAAAAGATGTACATTCCTCTTTGGAAAGACTGATGATGTCAGCACCCTATAAATACAGCAGGAGAAAAAAAGTCTTCCAATAATGCGAATAACACACTGTGCTAATGCATGTCTCTCAAGTGTCATAACATGGTTGTGCAGGGGTATGAATCCTACAAATGCCACGTGTGCGTTTGTCAATGTGTTGTGTGTTTTGCTTTTATTATTGTATGACATATTATAATAACAGTAATTTCAATTCACACATCAGGTATGTGTGTGCCACATACAGATATGCACCTGTGACCTTTAATAGTTCCTATGTGTGAAGCCTGCCTTTTTGAAGACTGGGATAACACACTAAAAGATGTACATTCCTCTTTGGAAAGACTGATGATGTCAGCACCCTATAAATACAGCAGGAGAAGTGAAAGCGTCCAGTAATGCAAAAAGCGCACAGCGCTAATGCATCTTTCTTAAGTATCATAACATAGTTGGGTAGGGGTTTGAATCCTACAAATGCCATGTGTGCATTTATCAATGTGTTGTTTGTTTTGCTTTTATTATTGTATGACATATTATAATAACAGTATTTTCAATGCACACATCAGGTATGTGTGTGCCACATACAGATATGTACCTGTGACCTTTAATAGTTCCTATGTGTGAAGCCTGCCTTTTTGAAGACTGGGATAACACACTAAAAGATGTACATTCCTCTTTGGAAAGACTGATGATGTCAGCACCCTATAAATACAGCAGGAGTAGTGAACTCATCCAATATGCGAATAACGCACTGTGCTAATGCCTTTCTCTCAAGTATCATAACATAGTTAAGTAGGGGTTTAAATCCTACAAACGCTATGTGTGCGTTTGTTAATGTGCTGTGTGTTTTGCTTTTATTATTGTATGACATATTATTATAACAGTAATTTCAATGCACACATCAGGTATGTGTGTGCCACATACAGATATGTACCTGTGACCTTTAATAGTTCCTATGTGTGAAGCCTGCCTTTTTGAAGACTGGGATAACACACTAAAAGATGTACATTCCTCTTTGGAAAGACTGATGATGTCAGCACCCTATAAATAGAGCAGGAGAAGTGAAATCATCCAGTAATGTGAATAGCGCACTGTGCTAATGCGTCTTTATTAAGTATCATAACATAGTTAGGTAGGGGTTTAAATCCTACAAATACCTTGTGTGCGTTTGTCACTGTGCTGTGTGTTTTGCTTTTATTATTGTATGACATATTATTATAACAGTAATTTCAATGCACACATCAGGTTTGTGTGTGCCACATACAGATATGTACCTGTGACCTGTAATAGTTCCTATGTGTGAAGCCTGCCTTTTTGAAGACTGGGATAACACACTAAAAGATGTACATTCCTCTTTGGAAAGACTGATGATGTCAGCACCCTATAAATACAGCAGGAGAAAAAAAGTCATCCAGTAATGCGAATAGCGCACTGTTCTAATGCATGTCTCTCAAGTGTCATAACATAGTTGTGCAGGGATATGAATCCTACAAATGCCACATGTGCATTTGTCAATGTGTTGTGTGTTTTGCTTTTATTATTGTATGACATATTATAATAACAGTAATTTCAATGCACACATCAGGTATGTGTGTGCCACATACAGATATGTACCTGTGACCTTTCATAGTTCCTATGTGTGAAGCCTGCCTTTTTGAAGACTGGGATAACACACTAAAAGATGTACATTCCTCTTTGGAAAGACTGATGATGTCAGCACCCTATAAATAGAGCAGGAGAAGATGAATCATCCAGTAAGGCGAATATCGCACTGTGCTAATGCGTTTCTTTCAAGTATCATAATGCAGTTAGGCAAGGGTTTGAATCCTACCAATGCCATGTTTGTGTTTGTCAAGGTGTTGTGTGTTTTTCTTTTATTATTGTATGACATATTATAATAACAGTATTTTCAATGCACACATTAGGTATGTGTGTGCCACATACAGATATGTACCTGTGACCTTTAATAGTTCCTATGTGTGAAGCCTGCCTTTTTGAAGACTGGGATAACACACTAAAAGATGTACATTCCTCTTTGGAAAGACTGATGATGTCAGCACCCTATAAATATAGCAGGAGAAGTGAACTCATCCAATAATGCGAATAACGCACTGTGCTAATGCCTTTCTCTCAAGTATCAGAACATAGTTCAGTAGGGATTTGAATCCTACAAACGCCATGTGTGCATTTGTCAATGTGCTGTGTGTTTTGCTTTTATTATTGTATGACATATTATAATAACAGTAATTTCAATTCACACATCAGGTATGTGTGTGCCACATACAGATATGCACCTGTGACCTTTAATAGTTCCTATGTGTGAAGCCTGCCTTTTTGAAGACTGGGATAACACACTAAAAGATGTACATTCCTCTTTGGAAAGACTGATGATGTCAGCACCCTATAAATACAGCAGGAGAAGTGAAAGCGTCCAGTAATGCAAAAAGCGCACAGCGCTAATGCATCTTTCTTAAGTATCATAACATAGTTAGGTAGGGGTTTGAATCCTACAAATGCCATGTGTGCATTTGTCAATGTGTTGTGTGTTTTGCTTTTATTATTGTATGACATATTATAATAACAGTATTTTCAATGCACACATCAGGTATGTGTGTGCCACATACAGATATGTACCTGTGACCTTTAATAGTTCCTATGTGTGAAGCCTGCCTTTTTGAAGACTGGGATAACACACTAAAAGATGTACATTCCTCTTTGGAAAGACTGATGATGTCAGCACCCTATAAATACAGCAGGAGTAGTGAACTCATCCAATATGCGAATAACGCACTGTGCTAATGCCTTTCTCTCAAGTATCATAACATAGTTAAGTAGGGGTTTAAATCCTACAAACGCCATGTGTGCGTTTGTTAATGTGCTGTGTGTTTTGCTTTTATTATTGTATGACATATTATTATAACAGTAATTTCAATGCACACATCAGGTATGTGTGTGCCACATACAGATATGTACCTGTGACCTTTAATAGTTCCTATGTGTGAAGCCTGCCTTTTTGAAGACTGGGATAACACACTAAAAGATGTACATTCCTCTTTGGAAAGACTGATGATGTCAGCACCCTATAAATACAGCAGGAGAAGTAAAATCATTCAGTAATGTGAATAGCGCACTGTGCTAATGCATCTTTATTAAGTACCATAACATAGTTAGATATGGGTTTGAATCCTACAAATGCCATGTGTGCATTTTTCAACGTGTTGTGTGTTTTTCTTTTATTATTGTATGACATATTATTATAACAGTAATTTCAATGCACACATCAGGTATGTGTGTGCCACATACAGATATGTACCTGTGACCTTTAATAGTTCCTATGTGTGAAGCCTGCCTTTTTGAAGACTGGGATAACACACTAAAAGACGTACATTCCTCTTTGGAAAGACTGATGATGTCAGTACCCTATAAATACAGCAGGAGGAGAAAAATCATCCATTAATGCAAATAGTGCACTGCGCTAATGCATCTCTCTCAAGTATCATAATATAGTTAGGCAGGGGTTAGAATCCTACAAATGCCATGTGTGCATTTGGCAAGGTTTTGTGTGTTTTGCTTTTATTATTGTATGACATATTATAATAACAGTAATTTCAATGCACACATCAGGTATGTGTGTGCCACATACAGATATGTACCTGTGACCTTTAATAGTTCCTATGTGTGAAGCCTGCCTTTTTGAAGACTGGGATAAGACACTAAAAGATGTACATTTCTCTTTGGAAAGACTGATGATGTCAGCACCCTATAAATACAGCAGGAGAAGTGAAATCATCCAGTAATGCGAATAGCACACTGCACTAATGCATTTCTCTCAAGTATCATAATATAATTAAGTAGGGGTTTAAATACTACAGCTGCCATGTGTGCGTTTATCAAGGTGTTGTGTGTTTTGCTTTTATTATTGTATGACATATTATAATAACAGTAATTTCAAAGCACACATCAGGTATGTGTGTGCCACATACAGATATGTACCTGTGACCTTTAATAGATCCTATGTGTGACGCCTGCCTTTTTGAAGACTGGGATAACACACTAAAAGATGTACATTCCTCTTTGGAAAGACTGATGATGTCAGCACCCTATAAATACAGCAGGAGAAGGGAAAGCGTCCAGTAATGCGAAAAGCGCACAGCGCTAATGCATCTTTTTCAAGTATCATAACATAGTTAGATAGGAGTTTGAATCCTAGAAATGCCATGTGTGCGTTTGTCAATGTCTTTTGCTTTTATTATTGTATGACATATTATTATAGCAGTAATTTCAATGCACCCATCAGGTATGTGTGTGCCACATACAGATATGTACCTGTGACCTTTAATAGTTCCTATGTGTGAAGCCTGCCTTTTTGAAGACTGGCATAACACACTAAAAGATGTACATTCCTCTTTGGAAAGACTGATGATGTCAGCACCCTATAAATACAGCAGGAGAAAAAAAGCCTTCCAGTAATGCGAATAGCGCACTGTGCTAATGCACGGCTCTCAAGTGTCATAACATAGTTGTGCAGGGGTATGAATCCTACAAATGCCATGTGTGCATTTGTCAATGTGTTGTGTGTTTTGCTTTTATTATTGTATGACATATTATAATAACAGTAATTTCAATTCACACATCAGGTATGTGTGTGCCACATACAGATATGTACCTGTGACCTTTAATAGTTCCTATGTGTGAAGCCTGCCTTTTTGAAGACTGGGATAACACACTAAAAGATGTACATTCCTCTTTGGAAAGACTGATGATGTCAGCACCCTAGAAATACAGCAGGAGAAGTGAAAGCGTCCAGTAATGCAAAAAGCGCACAGCGCTAATGCATCTTTCTTAAGTATCATAACATAGTTAGGTAGGGGTTTGAATCCTATAAATGCCATGTGTGCATTTGTCAATGTGTTGTGTGTTTTGCTTTTATTATTGTATGACATATTATAATAACAGTATTTTCAATGCACACATCAGGTATGTGTGTGCCACATACAGATATGTACCTGTGACCTTTAATAGTTCCTATGTGTGAAGCCTGCCTTTTTGAAGACTGGGATAACACACTAAAAGATGTACATTCCTCTTTGGAAAGACTGATGATGTCAGCACCCTATAAATAAAGCAGGAGAAGTGAATTCATCCAGTAATGTGAATAGCACACTGCACTAATGCATTTCTCTCAAGTATCATAATATAGTTAAGTAGGGGTTTGAATACTACAACTGCCTTGTGTGCGTTTATCAAGGTGTTGCGTGTTTTGCTTTTATTATTGTATGACATATTATAATAACAGTAATTTCAAAGCACACATCAGGTATGTGTGTGCCACATACAGATATGTACCTGTGACCTTTAATAGTTCCTATGTGTGAAGCCTGCCTTTTTGAAGACTGGGATAACACACTAAAAGATGTACATTCCTCTTTGGAAAGACTGATGATGTCAGCACCCTATAAATACAGCAGGAGAAGTGAAAGCGTCCAGTAATGCAAAAAGCGCACAGCGCTAATGCATCTTTCTTAAGTATCATAACATAGTTAGGTAGGGGTTTGAATCCTACAAATGCCATGTGTGCATTTGTCAATGTGTTGTGTGTTTTGCTTTTATTATTGTATGACATATTATAATAACAGTATTTTCAATGCACACATCAGGTATGTGTGTGCCACATACAGATATGTACCTGTGACCTTTAATAGTTCCTATGTGTGAAGCCTGCCTTTTTGAAGACTGGGATAACACACTAAAAGATGTACATTCCTCTTTGGAAAGACTGATGATGTCAGCACCCTATAAATACAGCAGGAGTAGTGAACTCATCCAATATGCGAATAACGCACTGTGCTAATGCCTTTCTCTCAAGTATCATAACATAGTTAAGTAGGGGTTTAAATCCTACAAACGCCATGTGTGCGTTTGTTAATGTGCTGTGTGTTTTGCTTTTATTATTGCATGACATATTATTATAACAGTAATTTCAATGCACACATCAGGTATGTGTGTGCCACATACAGATATGTACATGTGACCTTTAATAGTTCCTATGTGTGAAGCCTGCCTTTTTGAAGACTGGGATAACACACTAAAAGATGTACATTCCTCTTTGGAAAGACTGATGATGTCAGCACCCTATAAATACAGCAGGAGAAGTGAAATCATCCAGTAATGGGAATAGCGCACTGTGCTAATGCATCTTTATTAAGTATCATAACATAGTTAGATATGGGTTTGAATCCTACAAATGCAATGTGTGCATTTGTCAACGTGTTGTGTGTTTAGCTTTTATTATTGTATGACATATTATTATAACAGTAATTTCAATGCACACATCAGGTATGTGTGTGCCACATACAGATATGTACCTGTGACCTTTAATAGTTCCTATGTGTGAAGCCTGCCTTTTTGAAGACTGGGATAACACACTAAAAGATGTACATTCCTCTTTGGAAAGACTGATTATGTCAGCACCCTATAAATACAGCAGGAGGAGAAAAATCATCCAGTAATGCAAATAGTGCACTGTGCTAATGCATCTCTTTCAAGTATCATAATATAGTTAGGCAGGGGTTAGAATCCTGCAAATGCCATGTGTGCATTTGGCAAGGTTTTGTGTGCTTTGCTTTTATTATTGTATGACATATTATAATAACAGTAATTTCAATGCACACATCAGGTATGTGTGTGCCACATACAGATATGTACCTGTGACCTTTAATAGTTCCTATGTGTGAAGCCTGCCTTTTTGAAGACTGGGATAAGACACTAAAAGATGTACATTTCTCTTTGGAAAGACTGATGGTGTCAGCACCCTATAAATACAGCAGGAGAAGTGAAATCGTCCAGTAATGCGAATAGCACACTGCACTAATGCATTTCTCTCAAGTATCATAATATAGTTATGTAGGGGTTTAAATACTACAGCTGCCATGTGTGCGTTTATCAAGGTGTTGTGTGTTTTGCTTTTATTATTGCATGACATATTATAATAACAGTAATTTCAAAGCACACATCAGGTATGTGTGTCCACATACAGATATGTACCTGTGACCTTTAATAGATCCTATGTGTGAAGCCTGCCTTTTTGAAGACTGGGATAACACACTAAAAGATGTACATTCCTCTTTGGAAAGACTGATGATGTCAGCACCCTATAAATACAGCAGAAGAAGGGAAAGCGTCCAGTAATGCGAAAAGCGCACAGCGCTAATGCATCTTTTTCAAGTATCATAACATAGTTAGATAGGAGTTTGAATCCTAGAAATGCCATGTGTGCGTTTGTCAATGTCTTTTGCTTTTATTATTGTATGACATATTATTATAACAGTAATTTCAATGCACACATCAGGTATGTGTGTGCCACATACAGATATGTACCTGTGACCTTTAATAGTTCCTATGTGTGAAGCCTGCCTTTTTGAAGACTGGGATAACACACTAAAAGATGTACATTCCTCTTTGGAAAGACTGATGATGTCAGCACCCTATAAATACAGCAGGAGAAAAAACGCCTTCCAGTAATGCAAATAGCGCACTGTGCTAATGCATGGTTCTCAAGTATCATAACATAGTTGTGCAGGGGTATGAATCCTACAAATGCCACGTGTGCGTTTGTCAATGTGTTGTGTGTTTTGCTTTTATTATTGTATGACATATTATAATAACAGTAATTTCAATTCACACATCAGGTATGTGTGTGCCACATACAGATATGTACCTGTGACCTTTAATAGTTCCTATGTGTGAAGCCTGCCTTTTTGAAGACTGGGATAACACACTAAAAGATGTACATTCCTCTTTGGAAAGACTGATGATGTCAGCACCCTATAAATACAGCAGGAGAAGTAAAATCATCCAGTAATGTGAATAGCGCACTGTGCTAATGCATCTTTATTAAGTATCATAACATAGTTAGATATGGGTTTGAATCCTACAAATGCCATGTGTGCATTTGTCAACGTGTTGTGTGTTTTGCTTTTATTATTGTATGACATATTATTATAACAGTAATTTCAATGCACACATCAGGTATGTGTGTGCCACATACAGATATGTACCTGTGACCTTTAATAGTTCCTATGTGTGAAGCCTGCCTTTTTGAAGACTGGGATAACACACTAAAAGATGTACATTCCTCTTTGGAAAGACTGATTATGTCAGCACCCTATAAATACAGCAGGAGGAGAAAAATCATCCAGTAATGCAAATAGTGCACTGTGCTAATGCATCTCTTTCAAGTATCATAATATAGTTAGGCAGGGGTTAGAATCCTGCAAATGCCATGTGTGCATTTGGCAAGGTTTTGTGTGCTTTGCTTTTATTATTGTATGACATATTATAATAACAGTAATTTCAATGCACACATCAGGTATGTGTGTGCCACATACAGATATGTACCTGTGACCTTTAATAGTTCCTATGTGTGAAGCCTGCCTTTTTGAAGACTGGGATAAGACACTAAAAGATGTACATTTCTCTTTGGAAAGACTGATGGTGTCAGCACCCTATAAATACAGCAGGAGAAGTGAAATCGTCCAGTAATGCGAATAGCACACTGCACTAATGCATTTCTCTCAAGTATCATAATATAGTTAAGTAGGGGTTTAAATACTACAGCTGCCATGTCTGCGTTTATCAAGGTGTTGTGTGTTTTGCTTTTATTATTGCATGACATATTATAATAACAGTAATTTCAAAGCACACATCAGGTATGTGTGTGTCACATACAGATATGTACCTGTGACCTTTAATAGATCCTATGTGTGAAGCCTGCCTTTTTGAAGACTGGGATAACACACTAAAAGATGTACATTCCTCTTTGGAAAGACTGATGATGTCAGCACCCTATAAATAAAGCAGAAGAAGGGAAAGCGTCCAGTAATGCGAAAAGCGCACAGCGCTAATGCATCTTTTTCAAGTATCATAACATAGTTAGATAGGAGTTTGAATCCTAGAAATGCCATGTGTGCGTTTGTCAATGTCTTTTGCTTTTATTATTGTATGACATATTATTATAACAGTAATTTCAATGCACACATCAGGTATGTGTGTGCCACATACAGATATGTACCTGTGACCTTTAATAGTTCCTATGTGTGAAGCCTGCCTTTTTGAAGACTGGGATAACACACTAAAAGATGTACATTCCTCTTTGGAAAGACTGATGATGTCAGCACCCTATAAATACAGCAGGAGAAAAAACGCCTTCCAGTAATGCAAATAGCGCACTGTGCTAATGCATGGTTCTCAAGTATCATAACATAGTTGTGCAGGGGTATGAATCCTACAAATGCCACGTGTGCGTTTGTCAATGTGTTGTGTGTTTTGCTTTTATTATTGTATGACATATTATAATAACAGTAATTTCAATTCACACATCAGGTATGTGTGTGCCACATACAGAATTGTACCTGTGACCTTTAATAGTTCCTATGTGTGAAGCCTGCCTTTTTGAAGACTGGGATAACACACTAAAAGATGTACATTCCTCTTTGGAAAGACTGATGATGTCAGCACCCTAGAAATACAGCAGGAGAAGTCAAAGCGTCCAGTAATGCAAAAAGCGCACTGCGCTAATGCATCTTTCTTAAGTATCATAACATAGTTTGGTAGGGGTTTGAATCCTACAAATGCCATGTGTGCATTTGTCAATGTGTTGTGTGTTTTGCTTTTATTATTGTATGACATATTATAATAACAGTATTTTCAATGCACACATCAGGTATGTGTGTGCCACATACAGATATGTACCTGTGACCTTTAATAGTTCCTATGTGTGAAGCCTGCCTTTTTGAAGACTGGGATAACACACTAAAAGATGTACATTCCTCTTTGGAAAGACTGATGATGTCAGCACCCTGTAAATACAGCAGGAGAAGTGAAATCATCCAGTAATGCGAATAGCACACTGCACTAATGCATTTCTCTCAAGTATCATAATATAGTTAAGTAGGGGTTTGAATACTACAACTGCCTTGTGTGCGTTTATCAAGGTGTTGTGTGTTTTGCTTTTATTATTGTATGACATATTATAATAACAGTAATTTCAAAGCACACATCAGGTATGTGTGTGCCACATACAGATATGTACCTGTGACCTTTAATAGTTCCTATGTGTGAAGCCTGCCTTTTTGAAGAATGGGATAACACACTAAAAGATGTACATTCCTCTTTGGAAAGACCGATGATGTCAGCACCCTATAAATAAAGCAGGAGAAGGAAAAGCGTCCAGTAATGCGAAAAGCGCACTGTGCTAATGCATTTTTCTTAAGTATCATAACATAGTTAGATAGGGGTTTGAATCCTAGAAATGCCATGTGTTGTGTCTTTTGCTTTTATTATTGTATGACATATTATTATAACAGTAATTTCAATGCACACATCAGGTATGTGTGTGCCACATACAGATATGTACCTGTGACCTTTAATAGTTCCTATGTATGAAGCCTGCCTTTTTGAAGACTGGGATAACACACTAAAAGATGTACATTCCTCTTTGGAAAGACTGATGATGTCAGCACCCTATAAATACAGCAGGAGAAGAGAAATCATCCAGTAATGCGAATAGCGCCCTGCGCTAATGTGCTTCTCTGAAGTATTATAATATAGTTAGACATGGGTTTGAATGCTACAAATTCCATGTGTGCGTTTAACAAGGTGTTGTATGTTTTGCTTTTATTATTGCATGACATATTATAATAACAGTAATTTCAATGCACACATCAGGTATGTGTGTGCCACATACAGATATGTACCTGTGACTTTTAATAGTTCCTATGTGTGAAGCCTGTCTTTTTGAAGACTGGGATAACACACTAAAAGATGTACATTCCTCTTTGGAAAGACTGATGATGTCAGCACCCTATAAATACAGCAGGAGAAGGAAAATCATCCAGTAATGCGAATAGCGCACAGCACTAGTGCGTCTTTCTCAAGTATCATAACATAGTTAGGTAGGGGTTTAAATCCTACAAATGCCATGTGTGTGTTTGTCACTTTGTTGTGTGTTTTGCTTTTAATATTGTATGACATATTATTATAACAGTAATTTCAATGCACACATCAGGTATGTGTGTGCCACATACAGATATGTACCTGTGACCTTTAATAGTTCCTATGTGTGAAGCCTGCCTTTTTGAAGACTGGGATAACACACTAAAAGATGTACATTCCTCTTTGGAAAGACTGATGATGTCAGCACCCTATAAATACAGCATGAGAAAAAAAATCATCCAGTAATGTGAATAGAGCACTGTGCTAATGCATGTCTCTCCAGTATCATAACATAGTTGTGCAGGGGTTTAAATCCTACAAATGCCATGTGTCCGTTTGTCACTGTGTTGTGTGTTTTGCTTTTAGGCGAATAGCACATTGTGCTTATGTGTCTCTTTTTAAGTATCATAATGTAGTTAGGCAGCGGTTTGAATTCTAGCAATGCCATGTCTGTGTTTGTCAAGGTGTTGTGTGTTTTGCTTTTATTATTGTATGACATATTATAATAACAGTATTTTCAATGCACACATCAGGTATGTGTGTGCCACATACAGATATGTACCTGTGACCTTTAATAGTTCCTATGTGTGAAGCCTGCCTTTTTGAAGGCTGGGATAACACACTAAAAGATGTACATTCCTCTTTGGAAAGACTGATGATGTCAGCACCCTATAAATACAGCTGGAGAAGTGAACTCATACAATAATCCCCCAAATCATGCTGAATGTTACCATCTGAAACTCACCCATTAATGGAAGACAATTAAAAGCGGGAGAATGATCAAGAAAGTACTCAGCACTCAAGTACCCCAAGACTAGTAGAGGAGGTAACAGACTTAGGTGAAGAAGAAGAATGGCAGCACCTCCAAACAGCATGTGGGATGACTGCAAAACAGATATGTGGCCAAGCAAATGATAGAAATAAGGTACTTAAAGAAAGGTTACTGAGGAAGAAACTGAAGTCATCAAAAGAAAGGAGGAGTGCAGGATAAAGTGGGACATGGAAAAGAAAGACTAGGCCAGGAGGAATCAGGAAGGAATACTGGATGGTTTAGAAGGAAGCTAAGAATAGACTTCTACCAGCTTCTAGAAAATGACCTCAGTACTTGGCAAAAAAAAACTGTCAGGTCGCAAGACAAACACAGAAATATAAAGTCATACACCCTTCTACTCACCATGCCCACCAGGCTCCAAGGTACGTAGCAAAAGAAAAACATGGAAACTGATCTACGCCATGTCCAGACTGACCATTGGCAAAGTCTCCCACCATATCATTGCTAGCTACGAGATCCCCACTGAGTACAGTCAGAAACACTCAGCATACCTGAAGGTACAGGGAGGGCATTCAGCCCAAAACAGGACATATGGCTGATTTAACAGGATCCCAGTCATAAACACACTATACAACAGGAGGCCGAGATTTCTGTCTAAAACTAAGCAGGAGAGTGCTCAACAGAAACAAAAATCCCACATTAGTATTAACAGACAAATCAGGAAAGTAGTCAAGTCAGCAAAACTAAATAAGGGACTAAAATAGCCCTCTATGCAAAGGATAACTGTAAAGTATTATTTAGTTAGGTCAGAAATCTTAAGGGAAACACTCAAAAATGTGCTGAGTTGGCTGAAGAAGACAGTACATATTCAAGCAGAAGACATAGTAAACTTGCTGGCTTTTACATTCAATGAAAATTTCTCCCATTTATTACCTCCGGTCACTTCTGATGAAATTCCCCATTTGATTCCATTGTCTGATATCACAAAAGAAGTCATAACTGCACTGTCTGAAGCTAGAAGCACAGCATCTATGAACCCTGATGGAACCCAGGGTGCCTAGTAAATAGCTCAGGCATGACCTAGCACACCAATTCAGTTCTCTATTTAACAACAGTCTCCAGGCAGGCTTTGCTCCACTTGAGTGGAGGACAGCAGCAGTCATCCGTTTGCACAGGGTTGGGCCTTCAATATACCCAGGAAACTACTGACCCATAAGTCTTAGACTGATATGCATGGAGAATCATGAAGCTGAAAACCCCTTTTTTTAAACCGGATGTCACATGAAAGATCAAATGTTTCAGTGGTTAAGGTGTATGCCTTTCAACCACAACGTGCAAGGTTTGATTCTCACCACTGGGAACAGCTTTACAGATGTGAAGTTTTATATATTTTTTTGCCCTAAGAGGGAGAGCGACAAGATAGCGAAGCGGTTAAGGTGTTCGCCTCCCGGGGTTCTTTCCCCCAAATCATGCTGAATGTTACCATCTGAAACTCACCCATTAATGGAAGACAATTAAAAGGGGAGAATGAACAAGAAAGTACTCAGCACTCAAGTACCCCAAGACTAGTAGAGGAGGTAAAACACTTAGGTGAAGAAGAAGAATGGCAGCACCTCCAAACAGCATGTGGGATGACTGCAAAACAGATATGTGGCCAAGCAAATGATAGAAATAAGGTACTTAAAGAAAGGTTACTGAGGAAGAAACTGAAGTCATCAAAAGAAAGGAGGAGTGCAGGATAAAGTGGGACATGGAAAAGAAAGACTAGGCCAGGAGGAATCAGGAAGGAATACTGGATGGTTTAGAAGGAAGCTAAGAATAGACTTCTACCAGCTTCTAGAAAATTACCTCAGTACTTAGCAAAAAAAAAACTGTCAGGTCGCAAGACAAACACAGAAAGATAAAGTCATACACCCTTCTACTCTCCACGCCTACCAGGCTCCAAGGTACGTAGAAAAAGAAAAGCATGGAAACTGATCTACGCCATGTCCAGACTGACCATTGGCAAAGTCTCCCACCATATCATTGCTAGCTACGAGATCCCCACTGAGTACAGTCAGAAACACTCAGCATACCTAAAGGTACAGGGAGGGCATTCAGCCCAAAACAGGACATATGGCTGATTTAACAGGATCCCAGTTATAAACACACTATACAACAGGAGGCCGAGATTTCTGTCTAAAACTAAGCAGGAGAGTGCTCAACAGAAAAAAAAATCCCACATTAGTATCAACAGACAAATCAGCAAAGTAGTCAAGTCAGCAAAACTAAATAGGGGACGTAAATAGCCCTCTATGCAAAGGATAACTGTAAAGTATTATTTAGTTAGGTCAGAAATCTTAAGGGAAACACTCAAAAATGTGCTGAGTTGGCTGAAAAAGACAGTACATATTCAAGCAGAAGACATAGTAAACTTGCTGGCTTTTACATTCAATGAAAATTTCACCCATTTATTACCTCCGGTCACTTCTGATGAAATTCCCCATTTGATTCCATTGTCTGATATCACAAAAGAAGTCATAACTGCACTGTCTGAAGCTAGAAACACAGCATCTATGAACCCTGATGGAATCCCTGGGTGCCTAGTAAATAGCTGAGGCATGACCTAGCACACCAATTCAGTTCTCTATTTAACAACAGTCTCCAGGCAGGCTTTGCTCCACTTGAGTGGAGGACAGCAGCAGTCATCCCTTTGCACATGGTTGGGCCTTCAATATACCCAGGAAACTACTGACCCATAAGTCTTAGACTGATATGCATGGAGAATCATGAAGCTGAAAACCCCTCTTTTTAAACCTAATGGTACATGAAAGATCAAGTGGTTCAGTGGTTAAGGTGTATGCCTTTCAACCACAATGTGCAAGGTTTGATTCTCACCACTGGAAACAGCTTTACAGATGTGAAGGTTTATATATTTTTTTGCCCTAAGAGGGAGAGCGACAAGATAGCGAAGCGGTTAAGGTGTTCGCCACCCATGCACAAGGTACAAGGTTCGATCCTGACCTCCGGCCAATGCAATATTTCCTGCCTTTGCATTATTTACTTGTGCTTCTGTGGGGGGGGGGGTCTTTCCCCCAAATAATGCTGAATGTTACCATCTGAAACTCACCCATTAATGGAAGACAATTAAAAGGGGAGAATGAACAAGAAAGTACTCAGCACTCAAGTACCCCAAGACTAGTAGAGGAGGTAACAGACTTAGGTGAAGAAGAATGGCAGCACCTCCAAACAGCATGTGGGATGACTGCAAAACAGATATGTGGCCAAGCAAATGATAGAAATAAGGTACTTAAAGAAAGGTTACTGAGGAAGAAACTGAAGTCATCAAAAGAAAGGAGGAGTGCAGGATAAAGTGGGACATGGAAAAGAAAGACTAGGCCAGGAGGAATCAGGAAGGAATACTGGATGGTTTAGAAGGAAGCTAAGAATAGACTTCTACCAGCTTCTAGAAAATGACCTCAGTACTTGGCAAAAAAAAACTGTCAGGTCGCAAGACAAACACAGAAAGATAAAGTCATACACACTTCTACTCACCACGCCCACCAGGCTCCAAGGTACGTAGAAAAAGAAAAACATGGAAACTGATCTACGCCATGTCCAGACTGACCATTGGCAAAGTCTCCCACCATATCATTGCTAGCTACGAGATCCCCACTGAGTACAGTCAGAAACACTCAGCATACCTGAAGGTACAGGGAGGGCATTCAGCCCAAAACAGGACATATGGCTGATTTAACAGGATCCCAGTCATAAACACACTATACAACAGAAGGCCGAGATTTCTGTCTAAAACTAAGCAGGAGAGTGCTCAACAGAAAAAAAAATCCCACATTAGTATCAACAGACAAATCAGGAAAGTAGTCAATACAGCAAAACTAAATAGGGTACTAAAATAGCCCTCTATGCAAAGGATAACTGTAAAGTATTATTTAATTAGGTCAGAAATCTTAAGGGAAACACTCAAAAATGTGCTGAGTTGGCTGAAGAAGACAGTACATATTCAAGCAGAAGACATAGTAAACTTGCTGGCTTTTACATTCAATGAAAATTTCATAGGTTCATAGATTCATAGGTTCATAGGTTCATAGGTTGGTACTAGGCTATTAGCCCTAGGGCCTATACAAGCCTAGCCATAACAATTCCCTGGCTATTTCTTCCCACATTATTTACTTTCCTGGACCCCTGTCTAGCAGGGCGACTGACATGATCCCTGGGGTGAATTTCCTTTCTCCCATCCAATCGTCAAGGTTCCTCTTGAAGAGGTCCAAAGAGGCACTCTGCTTGACATGTATGGGCAATCTATTCCAGAGTCTGGGGAGTCTCTGGGTCAGGAACCTATCCCTCCAACATGTTTTATTTATTGTGATGACAAGGTTTAGATCCCTGGAGCGTGTAGCTCTGAGGGATTGGGATTTCTTTAAGTGTAGCATGTCCAACAGCTCTGGGTTTGACATGGCCTTGTATGTTAAGCAGAGATCGCCTCTGAGTAGACGATATGTGACAGAGTATAGCTGGAGTTTTTAAGACGGTCAGCGTAGGGCATCTGCTTTAGGCCTGTGATTCTTTTAGTGAGGTATTTCTGAGGCCTTTCCAGTTGTTGCAGATGTCTTGAGAGGTACATACCAAATGGGGCGTTGTATTCTATAATGGGTCTAATGAGGGATGAGTACAGTGGGACTATGACCTCCTTTTTCTGGATGAAAAGCCCTTCATGATGAGGTGTGCCACATAGAAGGATTTCCTGACTGTTGTGGTGATGTGGTTATCGAAGGTGAGACCACTGTCCACCTGTGTCCCTAAGTCTCTTATCACACTTTCTGTGTTTAGTGTACTGCCACCTATATGGTAATTCATGGATACATGTTTTTTCCCAAAGGGATAACAATACATTTCTTGGCATTGAGCTTGAGCCCATGGCTCTGGCACCAAGCATCTGTTTCTGTAAGGCCCTTTTGTAGAGTATCCACATCATTTGGGGATTCAATAATGGCTCCCAGTTTGCAGTCATCTGCAAACTTTGTTAGCCAGAGTCCCTTAGTGTTGACCTGTACTTCAGAGAAGTAGATGCCAAACAAGAGCGGCCCAGGACTGAACCCTGAGGTACTCCACTTGTCACTTGTCTGGAGCTGAATTTGGAGTCGGCTACTTTTACAGTGTGGGTTCTATCAGTAAGCCATTTAGCAACCCATTGGGTGACATAGGGATTAATGCCCAACTTAGTAAGTTTATCTATGATTCCAGAGTGGGGATGGTGTCAAAGGCCTTGGCAAGGTCTAGATAGGCTGTGTGGACCACCTTACCCTTGTCCATGGCTCTGGAGACTGATTCAAAGAAGTCAATCAGGTTCAGGAGACAAGATCGGCCCTTCACAAACCCAAACTGGGTGGGGTCCAGTGTTTGAAGGTTGCCAATGTCTTTGTTTATAAGTTCCATGATAATACGCTCCATGGCCTTGCAGATAAGGCTTGTCAGACTGATGGGACGGTAGTTTCCGGGATCCAAGGTGGATCCCCTTGTGGATTGGGATAACTGTAGCTCTGCCACTCAGTGGGCACGAAACCTGAGGTGAGGCTATGATTAAACATGACACTTAGGTGAGGTGCCAGTTCATATTGTAGTTCATGTAGTACACAGCCCGGGATGTCATCTGGTCCCATGGATGCTGTATTCTTGGCTTTAGAGAGTGTTTTGTACCTGTGTGGCCGTTATTACTGGAATTTGGTAATCTTCTGGTATTGAGATGGGCCATTTAGGGGGTGAGAGTGGGGTGAAGTTGGCACTGAATCGATCTGCCAGGATATTGGCAATATCCTTCGGATCAGTATATTTAATGCCATTCTGTTTTAGCTCAGAGCAGATCTGAGCATTGCCATTTAGATTCTTGACATAATTATAGAATGCTTTGTGGTTGTCTTTGGAATCTTTGGCAATTTTATTTTCGTAACTAGCTTTGGAGGATTTTATGAGGCATCTCAGTTTCTTACTGAGGCTAGTAAGGGAGTTTTTTGCATCCAGGGATTTTCCTCTTTTCTGCAAAAGTTTCTTCCTTTTGTTGTAAAGTTTGTTTATGGCAGGGGACCACCAGATTGGCTTCCTTTTTTTGGATGAGAGCATTTTGGTTCTATTTGGGATGGCACGATTCATGCATGAGTGGATGTGCTCGTACAGTGCCATAGTGTAGGATTCAGCAGTTGAACTTTCAGTTCCCGTCTGCATGGGTGTCATGAAGTTTGTCACTTCTGACTTGAGTAGCATGAAGTTGGCTTTGGAGAAGTTTTTTATGGTGGTTTCTTTACTGGGGGTGGGGTGGGATGTGGATGTTAAGGGTGATTAGCTTATGGTCAGACCTGACTAACGAGGGGGTGACCATAGGTATGGAGCATTGATTTCCCATGTTGGTAATGACCAGGTCTAGGATATTGGAGCCCCTGGTGGGACTATGAATTAGTTGATCCAGGGCGTTGGAATTTATGAATTCCAAGAACCGTTCCGCAAAGGTGTTGGGACATGAGTAGTTTTCCCAGTTAATGGCAGGGTAGTTAAAATCACCCAGTATTAGGGTGTTTGGTTCTATCTTAATATTTTCCAGTATGTTTAGAAAGGTGTAGTGAGAATCTTGGGGTATGGTGGGGGATCTGTAGCAAGCTACAATTTGGATTGCAGTCTTACCTAGTGTTAGTTGCACTTGGAGAATTTCAGACACATTGAGTTGGCCAACTAGCCTGGTGGTGTGAATATCCTTGGTGAATATTGACACTCCTCCACCTTTAGTGTTTCGGTCCTGGTTTGGTGGCCGAAAAGTGTGGTAAGAGTTGTAGCCTGGTATTGCAGGGGTGCTCTCTGGAGCCTTGAACCAGGTCTCAGTTACTGCACAGATATCGATGTTCTCCATTTTTAGGAGTGCCTCGAGAGTGCATTTTGAGGTTTAGACTTCTAGCATTGAGTAGCATTACCTTCAGATTTTGAATGCTTGTACCCATTATGGTGGTGGTTTTGTCCTTTGAAGTTTGCCTAAAAAAGGCACTATAGGGGTGGCAAGAGCCTTAGCCAGTAACCTGAATCCCAGGGGCGACAGGTGCAGACCATCTCTGGCAAAGCATCGTGGTCTGTCAATCATGTCATCCCAGGCAGACAGATACTGGATCCCCTTTGAATGACACCATAAGCTTAGCCAATTGTTGAAGTCAATCATTTTATCCTTATATTGTGGTATCATCCTGGGCGAAGGCAGGATGCTACTCAGGGCTAGGGTCATACCTGCCTGGGCCACATGATCCAAGAGCTCTTCCATGTCTCTTTTCATGTAGTCCAGGGAGGTACGTCTCAAGTCATTCACTCCAACATGGACAATGACAGAGTCATATTTGTACTTGTTGTGGAGTGACTTGAGTGCATGTGTTATGTGGCGGATCCTGGCACCCGACAGGCAGCTGACTGTAATTTTCTCCTTATTCAACCTGGTGAGAGGGACATCAGTGTGCCGGACTATAGAGTCACCTATGACTAAAGTGTTAGGTACATTGTCTTGCCTTAGGGGCTGTTGCTGGGTGGCACACTGGTGTTGTGAAGTATGTGACACATTGGTTGTGATTGGTGTTTGTTTGCGTTTCAGCTTCAGAGGTCTTTGTTGCTTGGCCAGGTTACAGTTAAGGGCCTCTGCATATGTGGATTTAGAGTTGCTATATGTGGGTGTTGGTGGTGCGTGTTTAGAAGGGCTATGTGTTGCTTGAGGTGTAGTGTGGGTGTTAACCTTCTCCTCTTGACTGTTTAGCACAATCTTGGGTGGAGAGAGCTTTGCTTCCATTTTGGCTATGTAAGTGCATCTCTCACAGGTTGTAGTGTTGGGTGGTAGGAGGAGAGGGTTGTCTGTGTACATGAGGCAATTGCTGCATTGCCCCAGTATGCCCAGATTCACCAGGTGGACAGGAGAAATCACCGGAAGCTGACCCTTGGACATGCCTGGTTTGGGGCTTTTTTTTTCTTTGTAAAGTATAGGAGCTGTTTCCTTAGCAAGGTACTTTGCAATTATAGGCTGTTTAGTGCCTACTATTAATTTCTCCTTGTTAACAAGGAGAGTTCAGTGTTTGTATGAGTTTAAGGCTTCCTAGTGCTTTCCAGCAGGTATTAGAGAAAGTGCTAGTCACAGGGATGCTTAAAGGTAAGATTGAAAAGAATGCACTCTGCAGTCTGCACTAGAGAAGTTAGATGTGAAAGTAGGTAACTTGAGTTTTACCTGTTTAAAAAGTTAAGGTTTAGTGGAGAGTTACTATTTTTAAAACAGCAAGATGGACTGAAAGGGGTGGTCACTTTTGTATTTTGGTACTATGAAATACAGTAGGATGGCCAATAAATTTAAATAATTGAAGGGGTGGGATTTCAAAAGTGATGATTTTGTGATTACTCACATAAGCAAGTGAAAGTAGAGAGAAATGAGATATATGGTCAGATTAACATAAGAGGCGAGCAACTAGAAAGACAGTGGTATTTGCCTGACTCAGAACAGAGAGAGCTGTGGTCTCTTTTGAAGTTTTAATATGCTGTTAAAACAGAATGCAAGCAAAACACAAGGTAAAGAAAACAAACTACAGTATTCAAAATATAGAAAGGCAATACAGTAATACAAAAAATAACAGCAAACTAACCTTTCCTTCACAGCAAAGTGTAGCATTTATTACCTCCGGTCACTTCTGATGAAATTCCCCCTATGATTCCATTGTCTGATATCACAAAAGAAGTCGTCACTGCACTGTCTGAAGCTAGAAACACAGCATCTATAAACCCTGATGGAATCCCAGGGTGCCTAGTAAATAGCTCAGGCATGACCTAGCACACCAATTCAGTTCTCTATTTAACAACAGTCTCCAGGCAGGCTTTGCTCCAGTAGAATGGAGGACAGCAGCAGTCATCCCTTTGCACAGGGTTGGGCCTTCAATATACCCAGGAAACTACTGACCCATAAGTCTTAGACTGATATACATGGAGAATCATGAAGCTGAAAACCCCTTTTTTTAAACCAACTGTCACCTGAAAGATCAAATGGCACAGTGGTTAAGGTGTATGCCTTTCAACCACAAGGTGCAATGTTTGATTCACACCACTGGAAACAGCTTTACAAATGTCAAGGCTTATTTTTTTTTTGCCCTGAGAGGGAGAGCGACAAGATAGCGAAGCGGTTAAGGTGTTCGCCACCCATGCACAAGGTACAAGGTTCGATCCTGACCTCCGGCCAATGCAATATTTCCTGCCTTTGCATTATTTACTTGTGCTTCTGTGGGGGGGGGGGTCTTTCCCCCAAATAATGCTGAATGTTACCATCTGAAACTCACCCATTAATGGAAGACAATTAAAAGGGGAGAATGAACAAGAAAGTACTCAGCACTCAAGTACCCCAAGACTAGTAGAGGAGGTAACAGACTTAGGTGAAGAAGAATGGCAGCACCTCCAAACAGCATGTGGGATGACTGCAAAACAGATATGTGGCCAAGCAAATGATAGAAATAAGGTACTTAAAGAAAGGTTACTGAGGAAGAAACTGAAGTCATCAAAAGAAAGGAGGAGTGCAGGATAAAGTGGGACATGGAAAAGAAAGACTAGGCCAGGAGGAATCAGGAAGGAATACTGGATGGTTTAGAAGGAAGCTAAGAATAGACTTCTACCAGCTTCTAGAAAATGACCTCAGTACTTGGCAAAAAAAAACTGTCAGGTCGCAAGACAAACACAGAAAGATAAAGTCATACACCCTTCTACTCACCACGCCCACCAGGCTCCAAGGTACGTAGAAAAAGAAAAACATGGAAACTGATCTACGCCATGTCCAGACTGACCATTGGCAAAGTCTCCCACCATATCATTGCTAGCTACGAGATCCCCACTGAGTACAGTCAGAAACACTCAGCATACCTGAAGGTACAGGGAGGGCATTCAGCCCAAAACAGGACATATGGCTGATTTAACAGGATCCCAGTCATAAACACACTATACAACAGAAGGCCGAGATTTCTGTCTAAAACTAAGCAGGAGAGTGCTCAACAGAAAAAAAAATCCCACATTAGTATCAACAGACAAATCAGGAAAGTAGTCAATACAGCAAAACTAAATAGGGTACTAAAATAGCCCTCTATGCAAAGGATAACTGTAAAGTATTATTTAATTAGGTCAGTAATCTTAAGGGAAACACTCAAAAATGTGCTGAGTTGGCTGAAGAAGACAGTACATATTCAAGCAGAAGACATAGTAAACTTGCTGGCTTTTACATTCAATGAAAATTTCATAGGTTCATAGATTCATAGGTTCATAGGTTGGTACTAGGCTATTAGCCCTAGGGCCTATACAAGCCTAGCCATAACAATTCCCTGGCTATTTCTTCCCACATTATTTACTTTCCTGGACCCCTGTCTAGCAGGGCGACTGACATGATTCCTGGGGTGAATTTCCTTTCTCCCATCCAATCGTCAAGGTTCCTCTTGAAGAGGTCCAAAGAGGCACTCTGCTTGACATGTATGGGCAATCTATTCCAGAGTCTGGGGAGTCTCTGGGTCAGGAACCTATCCCTCCAACATGTTTTATTTATTGTGATGACAAGGTTTAGATCCCTGGAGCATGTAGCTCTGAGGGATTGGGATTTCTTTAAGTGTAGCATGTCCAACAGCTCTGGGTTTGACATGGCCTTGTATGTTAAGCAGAGATCGCCTCTGAGTAGACGATATGTGACAGAGTATAGCTGGAGTTTTTTAAGACGGTCAGCGTAGGGCATCTGCTTTAGGCCTGTGATTCTTTTAGTGAGGTATTTCTGAGGCCTTTCCAGTTGTTGCAGATGTCTTGAGAGGTACATACCAAATGGGGCGTTGTATTCTATAATGGGTCTAATGAGGGATGAGTACAGTGGGACTATGACCTCCTTTTTTCTGGATGAAAAGCCCTTCATGATGAGGTGTGCCACATAGAAGGATTTCCTGACTGTTGTGGCGATGTGGTTATCGAAGGTGAGACCACTGTCCACCTGTGTCCCTAAGTCTCTTATCACACTTTCTGTGTTTAGTGTACTGCCACCTATATGGTAATTCATGGATACATGTTTTTTCCCAAAGGGGATAACAATACATTTCTTGGCATTGAGCTTGAGCCCATGGCTCTGGCACCAAGCATCTGTTTCTGTAAGGCCCTTTTGTAGAGTATCCACATCATTTGGGGATTCAATAATGGCTCCCAGTTTGCAGTCATCTGCAAACTTTGTTAGCCAGAGTCCCTTAGTGTTGACCTGTACTTCAGAGAAGTAGATGCCAAACAAGAGCGGCCCCAGGACTGAACCCTGAGGTACTCCACTTGTCACTTGTCTGGAGCTGAATTTGGAGTCGGCTACTTTTACAGTGTGGGTTCTATCAGTAAGCCATTTAGCAACCCATTGGGTGACATAGGGATTAATGCCCAACTTAGTAAGTTTATCTATGATTCCAGAGTGGGGATGGTGTCAAAGGCCTTGGCAAGGTCTAGATAGGCTGTGTGGACCACCTTACCCTTGTCCATGGCTCTGGAGACTGATTCAAAGAAGTCAATCAGGTTCAGAAGACAAGATCGGCCCTTCACAAACCCAAACTGGGTGGGGTCCAGTGTTTGAAGGTTGCCAATGTCTTTGTTTATAAGTTCCATGATAATACGCTCCATGGCCTTGCAGATAAGGCTTGTCAGACTGATGGGACGGTAGTTTCTGGGATCCAAGGTGGATCCCCTTGTGGATTGGGATAACTGTAGCTCTGCCACTCAGTGGGCACGAAACCTGAGGTGAGGCTATGATTAAACATGACACTTAGGTGAGGTGCCAGTTCATATTGTAGTTCATGTAGTACACAGCCCGGGATGTCATCTGGTCCCATGGATGCTGTATTCTTGGCTTTAGAGAGTGTGTTTTGTACCTGTGTGGCCGTTATTACTGGAATTTGGCAATCTTCTGGTATTGAGATGGGCCATTTAGGGGTGAGAGTGGGGTGAAGTTGGCACTGAATCGATCTGCCAGGATATTGGCAATATCCTTCGGATCAGTATATTTAATGCCATTCTGTTTTAGCTCAGAGCAGATCTGAGCATTGCCATTTAGATTCTTGACATAATTATAGAATGCTTTGTGGTTGTCTTTGGAATCTTTGGCAATTTTATTTTCGTAACTAGCTTTGGAGGATTTTATGAGGCATCTCAGTTTCTTACTGAGGCTAGTAAGGGAGTTTTTGCATCCAGGGATTTTCCTCTTTCTGCAAAAGTTTCTTCCTTTTGTTGTAAAGTTTGTTTATGGCAGGGGACCACCAGATTGGCTTCCTTTTTTGGATGAGAGCATTTTGGTTCTATTTGGGATGGCACGATTCATGCATGAGTGGATGTGCTCGTACAGTGCCATAGTGTAGGATTCAGCAGTTGAACTTTCAGTTCCGTCTGCATGGGTGTCATGAAGTTTGTCACTTCTGACTGGATTAGCATGAAGTTGGCTTTGGAGAAGTTTTTTATGGTGGTTTCTTTACTGGGGGGTGGGGGTGGGATGTGGATGTTAAGGGTGATTAGCTTATGGTCAGACCTGACTAACGAGGGGGTGACCATAGGTATGGAGCATTGATTTCCCATGTTGGTAATGACCAGGTCTAGGATATTGGAGCCCCTGGTGGGACTATGAATTAGTTGATCCAGGGCGTTGGAATTTATGAATTCCAAGAACCGTTCCGCAAAGGTGTTGGGACATGAGTAGTTTTCCCAGTTAATGGCAGGGTAGTTAAAATCACCCAGTATTAGGGTGTTTGGTTCTATCTTAATATTTTCCAGTATGTTTAGAAAGGTGTAGTGAGAATCTTGGGGTATGGTGGGGATCTGTAGCAAGCTACAATTTGGATTGCAGTCTTACCTAGTGTTAGTTGCACTTGGAGAATTTCAGACACATTGAGTTGGCCAACTGGCCTGGTGGTGTGAATATCCTTGGTGAATATTGACACTCCTCCACCTTTAGTGTTTCGGTCCTGGTTTGGTGGCCGAAAAGTGTGGTAAGAGTTGTAGCCTGGTATTGCAGGGGTGCTCTCTGGAGCCTTGAACCAGGTCTCAGTTACTGCACAGATATCGATGTTCTCCATTTTTAGGAGTGCCTCGAGAGAGTGCATTTTGAGGTTTAGACTTCTAGCATTGAGTAGCATTACCTTCAGATTTTGAATGCTTGTACCCATTATGGTGGTGGTTTTGTCCTTTGAAGTTTGCCTAAAAAAGGCACTATAGGGGTGGCAAGAGCCTTAGCCAGTAACCTGAATCCCAGGGGCGACAGGTGCAGACCATCTCTGGCAAAGCATCGTGGTCTGTCAATCATGTCATCCCAGGCAGACAGATACTGGATCCCCTTTGAATGACACCATAAGCTTAGCCAATTGTTGAAGTCAATCATTTTATCCTTATATTGTGGTATCATTCTGGGCGAAGGCAGGATGCTACTCAGGGCTAGGGTCATACCTGCCTGGGCCACATGATCCAAGAGCTCTTCCATGTCTCTTTTCATGTAGTCCAGGGAGTGTCTCAAGTCATTCACTCCAACATGGACAATGACAGAGTCATATTTGTACTTGTTGTGGAGTGACTTGAGTGCATGTGTTATGTGGCGGATCCTGGCACCCGACAGGCAGCTGACTGTAATTTTCTCCTTATTCAACCTGGTGAGAGGGACATCAGTGTGCCGGACTATAGAGTCACCTATGACTAAAGTGTTAGGTACATTGTCTTGCCTTAGGGGCTGTTGCTGGGTGGCACACTGGTGTTGTGAAGTATGTGACACATTGGTTGTGATTGGTGTTTGTTTGCGTTTCTGCTTCAGAGGTCTTTGTTGCTTGGCCAGGTTACAGTTAAGGGCCTCTGCATATGTGGATTTAGTGTTGCTATATGTGGGTGTTGGTGGTGCGTGTTTAGAAGGGCTATGTGTTGCTTGAGGTGTAGTGTGGGTGTTAACCTTCTCCTCTTGACTGTTTAGCACAATCTTGGGTGGAGAGAGCTTTGCTTCCATTTTGGCTATGTAAGTGCATCTCTCACAGGTTGTAATGTTGGGTGGTAGGAGGAGAGGGTTGTCTGTGTACATGAGGCAATTGCTGCATTGCCCCAGTATGCCCAGATTCACCAGGTGGACAGGAGAAATCACCGGAAGCTGACCCTTGGACATGCCTGGTTTGGGGCTTTTTTTTTCTTTGTAAAGTATAGGAGCTGTTTCCTTAGCAAGGTACTTTGCAATTATAGGCTGTTTAGTGCCTACTATTAATTTCTCCTTGTTAACAAGGAGAGTTCAGTGTTTGTATGAGTTTAAGGCTTCCTAGTGCTTTCCAGCAGGTATTAGAGAAAGTGCTAGTCACAGGGATGCTTAAAGGTAAGATTGAAAAGAATGCACTCTGCAGTCTGCACTAGAGAAGTTAGATGTGAAAGTAGGTAACTTGAGTTTTACCTGTTTAAAAAGTTAAGGTTTAGTGGAGAGTTACTATTTTTAAAACAGCAAGATGGACTGAAAGGGGTGGTCACTTTTGTATTTTGGTACTATGAAATACAGTAGGATGGCCAATAAATTTAAATAATTGAAGGGGTGGGATTTCAAAAGTGATGATTTTGTGATTACTCACATAAGCAAGTGAAAGTAGAGAGAAATGAGATATATGGTCAGATTAACATAAGAGGCGGGCAACTAGAAAGACAGTGGTATTTGCCTGACTCAGAACAGAGAGAGCTGTGGTCTCTTTTGAAGTTTTAATATGTTGTTAAAACAGAATGCAAGCAAAACACAAGGTAAAGAAAACAAACTACAGTATTCAAAATATAGAAAGGCAATACAGTAATACAAAAAATAACAGCAAACTAACCTTTCCTTCACAGCAAAGTGTAGCATTTATTACCTCCGGTCACTTCTGATGAAATTCCCCCTATGATTCCATTGTCTGATATCACAAAATAAGTCGTCACTGCACTGTCTGAAGCTAGAAACACAACATCTATGAACCCTGATGGAATCCCAGGGTGCCTAGTAAATAGCTCAGGCATGACCTAGCACACCAATTCAGTTCTCTATTTAACAACAGTCTCCAGGCAGGCTTTGCTCCAGTAGAGTGGAGGACAGCAGCAGTCATCCCTTTGGGCCTTCAATATACCCAGGAAACTACTGACCCATAAGTCTTAGACTGATATGCATGGAGAATCATGAAGCTGAATACCCCTTTTTTAAACCAACTGTCACATGAAAGATCAAATGGTGCTGTGGTTAAGGTGTATGCCTTTCAACCACAAGGTGCAGATTTTGATTCTCACTGTTTTGCAGTCATCCCCCTTGCTGTTTGGAGGTGCTGCCATTCTTCTTCACCTAAGTCTGTTACCTCCTTTACTTGTCTTGGGGTACTTGAGTGCTGAGTACTTTCTTGTTCATTCTCCCCTTTTAATTGTCTTCCATTAATGGGTGAGTTTCAGATGGTAACATTCAGCATGATTTGGGGGAAAGACCCCCACAGAAGCACAAATAAATAATGCAAAGGCCGGAAGTAATGCATTGGCCGGAGGTCAGGATCGAACCTTGTACCTTGTGCATGGGAGGCAAACACCTTAACCCCTTTGCTATTTTGTCGCTCTCCCTCTTAGGGCAAAAAATATATAAACTTTCATATATGTAAAGCTGTTTCCAGTGGTGAGAATCAAACCTTGAAGCTTGTGGTTGAAAGGCATACACCTTAACCACTGTAGCATTGGATCTTTCAGATGATGCTTGTTTTAAAAAAAGCGGTTTTCAGCTTCATGATTCTCCATGCATCTCAGTCTAAGACTTATGGGTCAGAAGTTTCCTGGGTATATTGAAGGCCCAACCCTGTGCAAAGGGATGACTGCTGTTGACCTCCACTCTACTGGAGCAAAGCCTGCCTGGAGACTGTTGTTAAATAGAGAACTGAATTGGTGTGCTAGGTCATGCCTTAGCTATTCACTAGGCACCCTGGGATTCCATCAGGGTTCATAGATGCTGTGTTTCTAGCTTTAGAGAGTGCAGTGATGACTTCTTTTGTGATATCAGACAATGGAATCATAGGGGGAATTTCATCAGAAGTGACCGGAGGTGATAAATGGGTGAAATTTTCATTGAATGTAAAAGCCAGCAAGTTTACTATGTCTTCTGCTTGAATATGTACTGTCTTCATCAGCCATCTCAGCAAATTTTTGAGTGTTTCCCTTAAGATTTCTGACCTAACTAAATAATATTTTACAGTTATCCTTTGCATAAAGTGCTATTTTAGTCTCCTATTTAGTTTTGCAGACTTGACTAGTTTCCTGATTTGTCAGTTGATACTAATGTGGGATTTTTTTTTTCCGTTGAGCACTCTCCTGCTTAGTTTTAGACAGAAATTTCGGCCTTCTGTTGTATAGTGTGTTTATGACTGGGATCCTGTTAAATCAGCCATATGTCCTGTGTTGGGCTGAATGCCCTCCCTGTACCTTCAGGTATACTGAGTGTTTCTGATTGTACTCAGTGGGGATCTCGAAGCTAGCAATGATATGGTGGGAGACTTTGCCAATGGTCAGTCTGGACATGGCGTAGATCAGTTTCCATATTTTTCTTTTTCTATGTATCTTGGAGCCTGGTGGGCATGGTGAGTAGAAGGGTGTATGACTTTATCTTTCTGTGTTTGTCTTGCAACCTGACAGTTTCTTTTTTGCCAAGTACTGAGGTCTTTTTCTAGAAGCTGGTAGAAGTCTATTCTTAGCTTCCTTCTTAACCATCCAGTATTCCTTCCTGATTCCTTCCTGGCCTAGTCTTTCTTTTCCATATCCCACTTTATCCTGCACTCCTCCTTTCTTTTGATGACTTCCGTGTCTTCCTCAGTAACCTTTCTTTAAGTACCTTATTTCTATCATTTGCTTGGCCACATATCTGTTTTGCAGTCATCCCACATGCTGCCATTCTTCTTCAGCTAAGTCTGTTTCCTCCTCTACTTGTCTTGGGGTACTTGAGTGCTGAGTACTTTCTTGTTCATTCTCCCCTTTTAATTGTCTTCCATTAATAGGTGAGTTTCAGATGGTAACATTCAGCATGATTTGGGGGAAAGATCCCCAGAGAAGCACAAGTAAATAATGCAAAGGCCAGAAATAATGCATTTGCCGGAGGTCAGGATCGAACCTAGTGCATGGGAGGCGAACACCTTAACCGCTTCGCTATCTTGTCGCTCTCCCTCCCTTGGCAAAAAAATTATAAAACTTCAGTTTTGTAAAGCTGTTTTCAGTGATGAGAATCAAGCCTTGCACCTGGGGGCTGAAAGGCATACACCTTACACACTGTACCATTAGATCTTTCAGGTGATGACTTTTTTAAAAAAAGGGGTTTTCAGCTTCATGATTCTCCATGCATATCAGTCTAAGACTTATGGGTTAGTAGTTTCCTGGGTATATTGTTAGCCCAACCCTGTACTAAGGGATGACTGCTGCTGTCCTCCACTGTAGTGGAACAAAGCCTGCCTGGAGACTGTTGTTAAATAGAGAACTGAATTGGTGTGCTACGTCATGCCTGAGCTGTTTACTAGGCACCCTGGGATTCCATCAGGGTTCATAGATGCTGTGTTTCTAGCTTTAGAGAGTGCAGTGACGACTTCTTTTGTGATATCAGACAATGGAATCATAGGGAGAATTTCATCAGAAGTGACCAGAGGTGATAAATGGGTAAAATTTTCATTGAATGTAAAGGCCAGCAAGTTTACTATGTCTTCTACTTGAATATGTACTGTCTTCTTCAGCCAACTCAGCACATTTTTGAGTGTTTCCCTCAAGATTTCTGACCTAACTAAATAATACTTTACAGTTATTCTTTGCATAGAGGGCTATTTTAGTCCCCTATTTAGCTTTTGCAGACTTGACTAGTTTCCTGATTTGTCTGTTGATACTAATGTGGGATTTTTTTTTTCCGTTGAGCAGTCTCCTGCTTAGTTTTAGACAGAAATCTCAGCCTTCTGTTGTATAGTGTGTTTATGACTGGGATCCTGTTAAATCAGCCATATGTCCTGTGTTGGGCTGAATGTCCTCCCTGTACCTTCAGGTATACTGAGTGTTTCTGATTGTACTCAGTGGGGATCCCGTAGCTAGCAATGATATGGTGGGAGACTTTGCCAATTGTCAGTCTGGACATGGCGTAGATCAGTTTCCATGTTTTTCTATGTACCTTGGAGCCTGGTGGGCCTGATGAGTAGAAGGGTGTATGACTTTCCCCCGGATTCACGAATCCTCCATGTAAAGCTTAATAAGTCTTACTCGGAGGCTGCAGTTGAACGGTTTGAGAACAGCATGCCATGAATATTCATGAGGGCACGCTGACTCAACTGTAGCTCTTACACGGACTGAGTATGAAAGCATTGGGCTTGTCCGACTGTCGAGCAGACTAAATGTCCACATCCCTGCAAGTGTAGTAAAAGCAAAATGTCAATACACAAGAGTGAGTTCGTTCAAATGTACTTGCACCCAACACCACACTCCCTGACACTGTAAACCCCCATCACAGTTATAAAAAGTAAATTTTTTTTTTGTTTTTTTAAATCCACGATATATCTGGCCGTATTTGTGCGTGTGTGCGCGTGTGCCCATTGCTTAGCCTTAGTAAGCAATTCCGACATGGAAGAGCATAAGAAAAAATTTTTATGTAAAGCCCACCAAATTGCAATAGCGTAATGTTAGATCGTATCCCCAGACAAGAGGCATTCACGGTTTGAGTCCCACCACTCCCCTTCTTATTTATGTTTTAAATCAGTATTTGAAATAATACCAGACATATATGATTAAAATATTATTAAAAGCAGTGACATGGCCAATGTATCAGTGAACAAAATATATATTTTTAAAGGACCCAGATATATAATAGGCTGCTGTTAAGCAATGCTTTACCTAGCTAAACAGAGGTGCCCATAGTTTAATAGCACTTTACCTAGCTAAACACAGGTGCCCATAGTTTAATAGTGCTTTACCCAGCTAAACAGCAGTGCCCATAGTTAAATAGCCCTTTACCCAGCTAAACATAGTTGCCCATGGTTTAATAGTGATTTACCCAGCGCAATAGAGTTGCCCAAAGTTTAAAAGCGCTTTACCCAGCGCAATGTGTTTGCGCGGACATGCATGATGCGCCAACCAGGGCACTGTAGGGCACCGAGGAGCAACGTAGAGCTAAGTTGCTTAAGCGCAGCCACACCCCCTAGCCTGTCTAGACAGTATTAAAATAAAAGAATGACAAGGTTCGAACCCAAGACACTGTGCATCATAATCAAAGTACAGAACCACTAAGCCATGACAACACAGGGGAAGCAGCCACTATTAACATTCATATACTTACAAATGGTAGTTTAACCATTACTAAGAAGGTCTGCAGTCAGCCGAAAATTTTACAAAACAGCCAATCACAAAAAAGTGCGGGAAATGTGGCATATTTAAGCCCCATAGGCGGGAATACTCGCCATAACTGATTGTAGCACACATCTGCAGTCAGAATGGCAGGTTTAGGAGTGGGTTCACACCTCTGAGCGCAAAGTTGGGGCATCGAGGAGTCCAAATACATGGTTTGGCTCCTTATCCACCATCACGAGTCAAGACTCCTGCAGGGCCAGTTCCAAGGGACGGAGTACAAGGCAGAGTCTTGGAACCGGTTAGCTCGTGACCCCACCAGTGCCACAGGCATTCCCCGGACTGGTGAGCTGGTCCATCAGCACCAGGCAGACCTGAAGAGATGAAAGCAGGACCGCCTGAACCAGTGGATACAGGAGGCCCGTGGGATGCAGGATGCCCCACAACTGAGTATGTAGCCATGGAATGCAGTATGTAAGAATTGATAATGGAGTATGTATAACCGATAGGTATGTTTCAATATCTCTTCATTTACTTTACAGCTGCAGGTGACCGTGTTACGAATCAGCAAGCCTATGCTGATAGGCTGCTAAGGTTGCACCACCAGGCAGGTTAGTGATTATTCTGCATGTATTGTTATAAAAAATATTTTTTGAGAGCATGAAAGAATGTGCTGTAGTCCAATAAAACAGCCATAGAATTGCCTGAATAAGTCCTCTGCATTTGCTGCCAGATAAAAACGTCAGAGAGGCAGAAAAAGAGTGTAGTAACCGATTAAGAAAGGTAACATATGTCTGGAATAATATCTCTGCAGGCACTTTCATATAACATAAGTGAGTGAGCCTGAAAAAAGATTGTTCTAACCTATTAATAAAGGTATAATATGTGTTGAACATGTCTGCCATAAACACCGTTAAAACAAATAAAGGAGGGAGCCTGTGGAAAAGTGTGCAATGTCATTAATAAAGGTCTAAAACCCGGAGTCTGTCTGTGTCACAGAGTCTGAAATGTTGTAGTACCCTTGCATTATACAAACAGTACTGTTTGAAAATGTTTTGGCAACCCAGAGTTATGCAGTCCCATACAAAGTGGGTGATGGAAGTGCTAGTAGCTGTGAAACATATATACAGTCCACAATAGTCAGTTACTGGCTGGCATGAATAAGTCAACCTGGCACACATGTAATTATTCACCAGAAATGTGAGTGTGTGTGTTAAGAAATGCAGGGTTCTGTACAAATCAAAGTGAAAATGTCATGTGAAAACTTCACAAATATGTAGATAAAGAAATATAAATGCAAACAAGAAATATGTAGCAGTAACATCAGCATCCTGGACAGTTAGTATGTCAGATATAGGTCAGGCATATATTGAACTAGCCAAACCCATGACACCACCTAATGTATGGTGGCAAGTGTAATAATACAGGTAGGGGATATAGACTTGCAGTCACTGGGAATGTAGTGTAGACTAAATGGTCATTATAAGATGTTAACCGAGTGTTTTTGTCTACACCCTACCGTATGTGCATAAACCATGCAATTCCACACCTCAATGGGTATGTGTATCCTTAAATATTTGTTGGGACATATGTCCTATTGTTTATAAATATTTGCATTGATGTGGATGCATGTGCCCTGTTCAAACACCATGTTCATGGTGGCTTGTTGCTACCAAACATCCCTGCATGCTGTTAGAATATCCACTGTCGTTCAATATATGCATGTGTTATGCTTGCTGTTCAACTGTTGGAACCATAGTGTGTTGGGTTAATGGGAATATTACTGCATGCTGTTACAACTAATCTGGAATGCTGTTGTTTATGTTGTAATTAAACACACCTAATCACAGAACGTACAGGAAGGCCGGTGCCAGCGGACCCACCTGTCCCTCCTCAGTTGACGAGTGCACCTGGCACCAGCAGCTCCGGTGCCCAGCCCGGGCTCCCCTCCTCCGTTGGTCCTGTGTAACCTTCGGGTGGAAGCACTGCAGGGGATGGGTCTTGTCCCCCTGTGCAAGCGTGGGTAGAGAAGGGCCACCTGTCACCCTTCGAAGGGTCCGGGCTGTGGTGCGTAGGGAGATCCAGCGTTCAGTCGCTGATCCCCTATGCCAGCTTGAGGCGAGAGTGACGCATCTCTCGGGTGAGCCTGCCTGTCCTACTCAGCCCCCAGCACAGCCATCGTCGGGGCTGTGAAGGTGCAGTGGTGACTGGCCATGGATGGGGATCTCAGTCCCGCTGTTACCATCTGTGGGCTCATGGGCTTGCGATTTCCAAACAACCTTCCCCGTCAATTGTGTTCACCCACCCCATGTGTCAAACTCCGCCCCTGTATGCATCTTGTTTGTCTTGTCTGTTTACCTCCCCAACCTACCTCCCCAAATATACCTACATCCTCTACCTCACATTCCACTCTCACCTGAAAAAAATAAATAAAAAAAGGGCAATCTGTTCCCACAAAACAATTATGCCCCATACATAGCTGTCCAGTTCGCATACATGTCCGCTGGACATGTAAACTGATAATTCTAATTGGCAGTACAACATATTCTGTTGTCCTCACCCCTCTCTCAGGGGTGGAAGGTTTTCAAATTTCACATCAAATTTCATACATATGCGCAGCTGTTGCTGGTAAAGAAATGGGCAGCTATGGACCTTCTCTACACCCATCCTGCACATCCCGAGCTGGTGTCCCTACTGTTTTTCCCTCTTTGTGCCCCCTTTTTCATCACTTTCCTATCTCCCCATTTTCTTTTCTTTAAAGGAAATTAGCACGGGGGTTAGCGGGAGTAAGCACTTTTAAGCAGTAGTTAGCGGGGGTGCCCGAGTGTGAACTTGTGTGCGCTTAGCTAAGCATTGCTAACCATCACGCAAACCCACGCAAACCCACTTACAACTGCTTAAAAGTGCCTTAGTCACTCTGTATGACAAGGCCCTTGTACTGCTCAGCAGCAAAATAAAATAGCCTGGTCAGTCTTGAACCCGGGACCTTGGATTCACCAGTCTGCATGAAATACCACTACATCACAGCAGGTATACAATAACTTAGTGCTGAAAGCAATATATCATGCATTACCATGAGTGAATGTAAAGGGAAAATAGGAATGGCATAACACAAATCTTGTTCTGTGGGCCTTAACCAGCAGGTGTTGTGGAATTGCATGACATGACTGTGAAAAGAAAATCAGTCATGCTAGTAGGGAATAAGGTCACAGTAGCACCTTACAAACCGCACACAGTATCAGAGCAGGATAAACACTGGCATATTTGCATAGGTCACAGGCCAGACCTCCCAACAGCGACTGCTCTGCAGTGATGACTCTGATTTGTAAACAAATCTTAGCTGTGCCCCTCTGACTCCCTGTGAAATGTACTAACAGTAGACAGAAAGGTGTGGAATCTCACTTAATGAGAAATGTCAATAAGTGAGAGTAGACACTGCTTGCACATCAGAAAAGGTGTAGTAATACATATACTCTGAATCTCCCAAAGTCTGAACTGCAAAATGTCTGAAATATATCACAGGTGTATCCCAGTTATATGTACCTTTCCCTGAGGCTGTTCAAATATATACGTGAGAGTATCTGAGGCCTGGAAGAGTCAGAAACACACAGGCATATCAGCTTGTCTGCTGATACACACTCTGCAAATAGCTGTAGAATGAATCCCACAAGCATGCCCTTATGTAGAAGTACAACACAGAAATATCAAAGGATGTAACCATGTACTGCTAGCAACCACCTGTGACAATGCCATTGTTCAGGTGCTGAAAAGACTGCTGTGGTGCACAGTCAAAGAATACTAGGCTGACCTCTGTCTACCATCTGGATATGTCCACAGGTGGGAGCTACTCAGACAGACTACTAGCCTTCATAGACTTACAGGTACACAGCAACTCTGCATGTTCAGTAAGATAAACATCACACAATAATAAATAATGCACTCTGCACTTCTGCACCCCTACCCAAAGGTACTATATACCGATGTAGTCAGGCACAACCAAGGGTGTAGGTAGGCATACACAGTAGTGAAATATGTCCAGTTGTCCTGAGCAGACTGTGCTAATGTCAACACAAACAAACCACAAACTGTTCGGAAGTGAGTAATGTACTAATGACAGTGTAGCAGTTTACAAACAGTGCATGTGCCTGATATTCATAATTGGTAGTACAACACACTTAGTTGTCCTCACCCCTCCCTCAGGGGTGGAAGGTTTCAAATATCCCTCCTAATGTACTGCATATGCACAGCTGTTGCTAGTAAAGAAATGGGCAGCTATGGACCCTCTCCACACCCATCCTGTACATCCCGAGCTGGTTTCCCTACTGTCTTCCCCTCTTTGTGCACCCTTTATCACCACATTCCTATCTCCCCATTTACTTTTCTGTCAAAGAAATGAGCGCAGGGGTTAGTGGGAGTGAGCACTTGTAAACAGCAGTAAGCGGGTTTGCACCAGTGTGTGCATGTGTGCGCTTAGCTTAGCATTGCTAAGATATGATAAGCTAAGCCAAGCTTGGCTTAGTATTGCTAAAATAAAATAAGCTAAGCTAAGCTTAGCATCGCTAAGCGTCGCACAAACCCGCTTACAACTGCTTAAAAGTGCCTTAGTCACTCTGCATAACAAGGCCCTTGTACTGCTCAGCAGCAAAATAAAAAACCTTGCCAGTCTCGAACCCGGGACCAGCCAGTCTGTATGAAGTACCACTACACCACAGCAGATATACAATAACTTGGTGCTGAGAGAAATATAACATGCATTACAAGGAGTGAATGTAAAGGGAAAATAAGAAAGCCATAGGAATACATTGCAATAACTAGTTGTATGCCAGTTAATTCCGTAATACCAAAAGAAAGTACATACACCCATGTATCAAGTGTTAGCATTAGGAGGTGTGAGTAAACTTACACACTGAGAAGAGTGTACTGGAAGAAGCAACTGACAGGTTTCAGTTCAACATGCATTTCACTGGCTACAACCCAGCTTCAGATATGAGACATATACCAACCTTCTGACTGACACAACAGTGTCCCAGCAAACAAGCAAGGTCCCCACCTTGCAAAACCAAAAGGCCTATGCCTACCTAACCTATCATTTTATAGCAGTGTCCTGAAATCACAGTGAGAACTGCAATTACCACACAGCAGGCTGCATGCAATTACTAAATGGTGGGCACCAATTGGTGCAGAGGCCATCACATGCACATGTGCAGATACCTACAAAAGCAGCCTGTACTTGCTGTCCACACATGCAATCATATCATTGCAGCAACTGGAGAGAGAGAGAGAGAGAGAGAGACAGACAGACAGAGACAGACAGACAGACAAATAAACAAACAGAGGCAGTTGGAGACACCAAACTAAAATAAATAAATAAATAAATAAAACACGTCAACAGGTACAACAGACAGAGGTGAGAAATACAAAGGTAAGGTATGTAACAGAGATGTATTTGCTGGCATCCGAATGATGTGTCTGAAGGGTACTGTACATTCTGTGAACCCTCCTTATGTGGTAGCAGTCCGTATCTATATGTATATGCAGATGTGCATATGGCAAGGGACATGCTGCAACTGTTAGTGAAGGCTGGACATATATATGTAGTTGAAGGTTGCTATGTGCACATATCTATGTAGTTTGTAGTGTGTGGCATTGAAAACAGCAAGCAGTGCAGGTATATGCCATGTGGTGGTTAAATGCTGTGGGACTGAGTTACAGCCAGTGAGGTCTGCTACAGCTATACAGCCTGAGGACAGTGAAATGCATTCTGCACAACACTGTGCAATATTATTACATAACTGTATGTCACACAACTGTTTCATAATTGATATTCCCACCATGAAAGGTGGGCAGTATATGTGCCTATATGTGCATGTATATGTACAGCAATGGATGTTTACAAGTATGTGTACATATATATATATATATATATATATATATATATATATGTACATATACATATATATATATATATATATATATATATATATATATATATATATATATATATATATATATATATATATATAGATATATAAATATATATATATATATATATATATACATATATATATATATATATATATATATATATATATATATATAGATATATATATGTATATATATATATATATATATATATATATATATATATATATATATATATATATATATATATATATATATATATATATATATATATATATATATATATATATATATATATATATATATATATATATATATATATATATATCTATATATATATATCTATATATATATATATATATAAAGATATATATATATATATATATATATATATATATATATAAAAATATGTATATATACAGATATATATATATATATATATATATATATATATATATATATGTATATTCATAGATATATATATATATATATATATATATATATATATATATTGAGAGTGGGAGACACGGGGTCAGACATATTGCAACAGGTGCCTGGTGACGAAGGCATGGACTGAACACCAGTGTTGATACTGCAGTGCCATACCCCATTCCAAAACACTTTACCCACTAACTACTAGATAGGTGGTTGCCTGCCTAACACCGAAGGTGTCAGAAGAGAACATGGGACACAGGTGGACAGTAGCCTCCCCTTTGATATTCATAGTGCCACACTAGTCTTGTAATCTGTCTACGTGGTACGTGTCATCACAAAAGTTGTGTCATGTATGGAAATATAGGTCAGTGTTCCCCTGTACTCATCACAATGCCCCATGTGGTATGTACCTCACATGACAACTACAGCAAGTGGAAAGGCCACAGACATACCTCACAAAGAGTAATACTGCCCTCAAACACATCCCCTATGCAGACTGACTGACATAACCACAGCTACAGTGCGTTGCATACCGGCCACCCAGAGGTTACCTCTGCTGAACATACAGAGATATGTCACACCCATAGCAGTCAGACAACCACCATGTCAACACCTCACAATCCCACCAGGCTACACGGCCTAGGTCCCTAATCTCCACCACCTCACTAAACAGCACATGCTGGAGGGATAGGCTCCTATTGTCAAATATGCCATACTCTGGAGTAAATCACCCAGCATTAACAAACAAGGCTCCTTAGTAGCAGATGTCATACATACCCCTGATGATTGTCTGGGGATAGGTAACACACCCTGGGAATTACCTCTGTGTATCCGGTTGACAGGAGCAAGTGAAATCAAATTACATGTGTGTCAAAGGCCAGGGTAGCATATGGCTAGGCTGCTGTAGGCTCTAGGGCCAATAGCGTATTACCTACCTATGACACAATGCACACACACATATACTCAGTGCAATACCTGCTATGTGAGGTGGAATGAGTGTGACAGTAAATGTGTGCAAGGTCTGTAACGGTGTGATAGCTTAGTGTGAGGTTGTTTCTGTCATGGTCATTTGTGTTCTAGTTGTGAGGCCAGAGAAAGATGTGTCAGTTACTGGATGCAGACATAGTAGGATGGCATATGTTGTGACGTAGTTCCCTGTGCACGACTGTGGTGTCCCATCATAGGCTGAAGCAATACATGTATGCTCAGTAAGTGGTACTGCTGGTGAATCCAGCTGACATTTGAACTGTTGTACTAACTGAAGCTGTAGGCCTAAACAGCACAGTATGGTGTATGTTCTCATTCCCTGGTAACACTGTTTTGTGTGTTTCCTGTAGTCTGCACAGATTACATACCTCAGGCATAGGTATCTGTAAGTAGGGGCACACAGTACTGTAAGGTACACAGGAAATGCTCATCTGTGTCAGCATACATGTGTGTGTTGCATGAATGTCTGATGTGTGTGTAATGATGCCTGTACCATGTTCACAATCACATGTGTGTTGCAGGGTTTGCGTGTGTACCTAGCAACATGTATACTTTGTTACAGCAGTATGCCAGCTATATTAACAACTGTGCACATATGTTAGGAAGGGGTATGACTAGTGTGGGTTACTGGTTATACTGTAACTGTACTTCAAATTCATTGCAATGGATGACATATTTCTTTATGCATTAGCTTGATATGTACCCCTGTGGTGAGGCTGTGCATTGGATCCCAAACAGTGTGCCGAGTACTGGTGTATACTGGTTTGTTATATGGAGTGTGGCAGGCACTGTCAGCCAGTTGTGGGCTGAGCACTGATATTGCTGGTATTGAATGTGTGTATCATCTGACAGACGAACAGATGCTATATATGGCAGTTAACTGATATCTGTACTGTATAATGTTAAGTGTGCCACATGACATGCTCACACATATCGTTTACTTGTCTTCCAGGCTTATGGCTCATCAGAGGAATCCCTCCTACACAGCCGCAGAGGAACAGGAAATCCACCACAGCCTGGTTCAGCACTATACCCTGCTGTTTTCCAGGGCCAACCAGCACCAGCATGAGCGTACTGCACTGTGGGAAGATTTTGTTCATCGGGTAAATGACATAGGCATGCATAACCGGACATATGAGCAGGTACGCCATCACTGCAGTGATTTAATTAGACATGTCCGGCAGCGTGCATCTGATATCCATAGACAACAGCTTGCCACAGGTGGTGGGGTGGCCATACATCCCCCCCTCACCAGAGTGGAGGAACTGCTCCTAAGTGTGGTGGATCCTGGCCTACAGCAGCAACAACATCACACATGTGTCATCATGGATGCCGGAGCCACCCAGCATTGTGACATGGAGCGTGCAGGTAACATGGCCTAGCTGTAGACTACTGTTACCTGTATTGTTAGATTATGCATATGTGAGATGTGTACTGTGTTTAGCAGTTGTGCTGCCTATTTTGTGCAATACTGATATTTTGAATAGTATCCATACACCTATGCCTGTTGTTCTACTGTAGTTTAGCACATTCACAGTAGCAATGCCACAGTTGTGGCCACTGACAAACTGTGTCATATTCTTGTAGGTCCCTCTGGTGTGACAGCAAGACAGACGATACATGCTGGTGAGTGTGTTAACACTTTAAAATTGGTATTGAAATGTAGCTGCCTCAATCACATGCAATGCACAAAGCACCAGACACAAATGTGACAACACTGTACTGCACATTGGATAGGCATAGGCATAGTTGACACACATGTACACAACATAACTCGTTTGTCATACGCAGTACACCTCAACATGCTACACATAGTATAACCGGACACCCGCTGCCACGTCACACTTCAGTATCCCACATGTCATCCACACACCACACATAATATACCTGAGGGGTAGGGGCCTAGCATGGGGCTGTGCAACACTCTTCAACACATAACACAGTCATGTTAGGCAATGTTCCCTATTGGGCACCTCACACACCCTTGGTCAACGTGGCTGTGTAAGTGTGAACTTAGCCATGGCACAGCGGTTCAGGTACAGCATGCTAGGCGGTGGTCTAGCACACTTTAGTGGCCTTGAGTGACCACATGATGCATGATGATGCTGGCTAATGGTACTACACCCCATACAGTTACAGTGACCACAGTACTACACATAGCTGTCATTGCTTTGCACCTCCATGTTGTGTGTGTGCACGCATATGCACCTATACACATTATGCATAGCATGTTGTGTGTGTGCAAACATATGCAACTATACACAATATGCATAGCAGTCACATTCTGTACAAAGTGACACATATTTGTCCTGAAATTATATTGGGTATACAGGTCACATGACACACATTGGGTATGTGTGATGTTGAATGTTGCAGTCATGTACCATGCAATGTCATGGCTGGCACTGGCATATCTGGAATATGACCCACACTCACCATAACCACTGTACAATGGCCATGTCCAGGATTGGTATTCCATCATGTATACATGCACCACTCATCCCGTGTGTGTACATAGCATGCATGTGCTACACCTGTGTCCACAATTATCTGCTACAGACACAGACACTGCATTCAGACATGGAAATCCATGTGACACACAGATAACACATGCAGCCATGGTATGTATACCGGTGAGTGATGGTGCACAGGACATTGTCACTGAACATGTACACACATGCACCACAGCCATGTACACTGTCATTAACTATGGCTGTCTATGCTCACATTGCATGGACTTGATCAACACATATTCTGCATGCTGACACGTGTGACGTGACTGCCTTGTGATACTGTCACCCACCTTCAATCACTATTGAGTATGTTTTGGATTGCTGTTGTGTGTGTTTATCTGCTGTAGTGAGGAGTGTGCACGTGTTCCTGTGTGCATGTGTGCATGTGTTCATGTGTGCATGTGTGCATGTGTGCATTTGTTCATGTGTGCATGTGTGCATGTGTTCATGTGTGCATGTGTGCATGTGTCCATATGTTCATGTGTGCATGTGTGCATGTGTGCATGTGTTCCTGTGTGCATGTGTTCATGTGTGCATGTGGGCATGGGTGCATGTGTGCATGTGTCCATGTGTGCATGTGTGCATGTGTTCATGTGCAGACCGTAAAGTGTGTTTCCTGTCTTCCTCTCCCAGGTGATGAGTTAGGGGTGGCCGAATGCAGCAGGGAACCTGAAGCCACTGCCACGGATAGTGCTGATGATGAGACATGTATTGTGGCACAGGAAGGTTTGACAGGGTCTGTCGTTGATCCGCCAATCGACAGTACACAGCATTCAACCCCATCTATGCGCACACTCATACTGTCAATACATCCCTCACCACCAATGGCCATAGGCGAGGGACAGCATACAGTTGGCATTGACCAGGAGAGTGTGGTACCCATGGCACTTGCATCTCCTCCCAGCAGCCATAGCCATATTCCTGGAACGGTACCACATAGGTGAAGGTCCAGAGGTTCTCGGGGGAGCACTGCTGGTTGTATTGCCCCTGGCAGGCGTACCCTCACTGGTCTTATGACGTCCAGTATGTTCTGGGCTGTAATGAAGGCTCAGGCACGTATGAAACGGTACACCAGACAGGGACTTAGGGCACAGAGGGCACATTACACCGCTATCAATGACAGCATCTGTGACCTTGCCGGTGCCATCCGGAATTACACCGAGGTCATTGATAGATGTTGGGGGGAGACATTAGATACCCTCCACAATATGTCTTCCATGAGCCAGGACCGTGCGGGATGGTTGCGACGTCGACGCGGACGCATGCCAGCAACAGCTGGCAGTGGTCGCGGATGCCCCCCAGTTCACAGCTGCTCCCATAGTGGCAGTACCAGCTCCGGTATGTCCATTGACCGTCCCAGTAGACCACGTGCACATGGCTCTGGCCAGTCCCAGCAGGGACATGGGTCCAGTCATCCTACCTCTGTCTCTGAGGACAGTACCCAGTCAGGGTTGGTACCTGATACTGTCCGTAGCACCCTTGCCAGGCACAGGTACTGTGTCCATGGCCAGAGACAGTGATCTGTACAGCCTAGCAGGTACAGTCTGTGGCTGTCCCACAAACTACTGTATATGGCAGCCACATGGTGGAGATGTGTGCATGCAGACACACACACATTAACCAAACAACTAGGGCTCACACATACACACACACATTACATCAAAATTGGCCCATGCTGTATTGTTGTCCCTCACATACACACACACACAGACATGTCGATTGGATGGGTCAATGTCAGGCTCTGGCAAACAACAAAATGTCCTGTGCATATGATGATACCTGTGTCACCTCCTGTCATCCGTAACATTGATGGAGGAACAGGCTAACATGGTGCTGATGCACAAGGTGACACTATAGCAGTGTAGCAATATTAGCAAGTTGTCAACAGGAAAGTGTAATGACATCCTTGTAGGTATATCTCAGCAGACATTATGCATCAAAGCTCTGATTGTCAATGTAGCATTGTTTACACCACTGTTAGGTCTGAGTATGTATTGTCCACTCATGTGCCACTTGGCTGAAGTGTGTTGCCAGCATGTGTTAGTGAGTGGACAGTATGTGTGTGATGTGTGCAGTACAGATTAGAAAGTGTACATCTGTGAACATGGTGGGTGCGCACTGTCTGCATGTACGTGCATAGTGGACACATGGGACATGTGGCATACCCTGTTGTACACATTGTTAACATCTCATGGTATCTTTCAATGGCCAGTATGCATTCTACTACAGTTATGTACTAACATGGGTAGACATGTGTGTATGACATGGGTTGACACTATACTGTGGGTGATACTGTTAGTATCTGCCAATGATTTGTGGTCTGGTAGTATACACAACCTCAACAGCATGACTATAAGCAAGCATTGGATGATGTCCTGACAAATGACACACAGTTGTAGAGAACTCAGTAACAGTTGGATCCTTCCAGTGCTACACTATAACACTAACCAGTGGTAATGACCGCCACCCATTCCTGTGACCACACCTGTTTGGCATATAGCCCCCTTAGGTACATGCAAACACACTAGGGATGTGTCCATCCAACTCTGAAAATGTATGCATTGGCCTACAATCCATTCCCTGGATGGGACAATATCCTACACAAGGGTATCATACAGACAGATACCTGTCATCTGATACATGCTGTATAGCAGTAAGCCGACTATGGCATAGTCATCCACATGTACTATACTTACTATCCTGTCAGTAACACATAGGTGGTAGCCCTCAACATGTATGTTGGGTACCAATGTGTACATACAGCCTCATGTTATGTCATGTGTCCCTTGGTATCCACATATCCATAGGTATTGTGAAGTCCCAAGGTGTATCACATGAAACATTAGAGGCCTAGATGCATATCCACAAGGCAGTTGTACACCTATAAAGACTGTCCATTATTGGCAGTCGTTGTTGTGTATGAACATGTCTAACATATACCCCAGGCATATACCCTCACTCACACTACTCTTAAGTAACTGTCATGGGTGTGTGTGGCACAGATGACCTTGGCCACGGATCACGACAGTGGACGGCCCTGTCACATACATACATATGTGATCTACAATCTGAGATGCAGCAGCACAACCTGTCAATGGCAACAAATGTATTCATGTAGTATGCAGGCTTCACACCTATGTACTGATTGAGGGGACATGTACACATATATATTTGCCATGCAGATACCTTATGTGTGCAATGCACTTACTGTTGTAATCATAATATGTCATACCATAGTAAAAGCAAAACTCACACTACATTGCCCAACAGTGACACACACAGTCAGCATTTGCAGGATTCAAGCCCCTACCTAACTATGTTATGATACTAGTGAGAGACGCATTAGCACGGTGCGCTATTTGCTTTATTGGGTGGTTTTCCTTCTCCTGCTGTATTTATAGGGTGATGACATCATCAGTCTTTCCAAAGAGGAATGTACATCTTTTAGTGTGTTTTCCCAGTCTCCAAAAAGGGTGCTCCTTTCAAAGACAATTGTACACACACAGTCAGTGTTTGCAGAATTCAAACCCCTTCCTAACTATGTTATGATACTAGAGAGAGAGATGCATTAGCACGGCATGCTATTTGCTTTACTGGGCAGTTTCCCTTCTCCGTCTGTATTTCTAGGGTAGTGACATCATCAGTCTTTCCAAAGAGGAATGTACATCTTCTAGTGTGTTTTCCCAGTCTCCAAAAAGGGTACTCCTTTCAAAGACAATTGCACATATACACACCCCCCCCACAGTCAGCATTTGCAGGATTCAACCCCCTACTTAACTACGTTATGATACTAGAGAGATATGCATTAGCGAGGCATGCTATTTCCTTTATTGGGTGTTTTTACTTCTCCATCTGTATTTCTAAGGTGATGACATCATCAGTCTTTCCAAAGAGGAATGTACATCTTCTAGTGTGTTTTCCCAGTCTCCAAAAAGGGCACTCCTTTCAAAGACAATTGCACACATACCCCCCCCCCCAGTCAGCATTTGCAGGATTCAAACCCCTCCCTAACTATGTTATGATACTAGTGAGAGATGCATTAGCATGGCGCGCTATTTGCTTTACTTGGTGGTTTCCTCTCTCCTGCTGTATTCATAGGGTGATGACATCATCAGTCTTTCCAAAGAGGAATGTACATCTTTTAGTGTGTTTTCCCAGTCTCCAAAAAGGGCACTCCTTTCAAAGACAATTGCACACATACACACCCCCCCACCGTCAGCAGGATTTAAACCCCTGCCTAACTATGTTATGCTACTAGTGAGAGACGCATTAGCACGGTGCGCTATTTGCTTTACTAGGTGGTTTCTCTTCTCCTGCTGTATTTCTAGGATGATAACATCATCAGACTGGACATGGTAATGTGTGTACACTTTGTTTTATGCCATTCCAGGAATAGTCCATGTGGGTCGTCAGGTGTCAACAGCTTGAACAGGAACTCATAATCCTTACCTTGTGTGATCTATCTGTAGACACATTAACATTCCTTAATATGTCAACACATATTTATGCACAGCTTGTTGGTTTTGTGGGTACTACATGTGTTCTGGGATGTTGATAAAGGGCTATTCAAAGTGTATGTAAGACATGTGTAGCTGTGTTCAGTGATGTATGTCCTGGGTGGCTGCCTTGCAAACAGTCTAGCATGTTTGGGAACCATGATCCTCACATGAACATACTACAGTTAGTAAGGTTGTGTGTATGTCAGCTTCCAATAGCTTGGTTTATGACTTCAACCATGATGGACTCCATGGCCTTGTAGATCAGACTTCATAGGCGTACTGGACTATACTTCCTGTGGTGTGTTGTGCACCAACACTTGTGTGGAGTGCCATATGTTGCTATAACACATTCAACGATTCCACATCCTGTGTAGGTGGGGGGAGGCTCAGCTGACTGTTCAGGTGCAGGATCTGTTTCTTCTGTAGTTTATGTTTGGGCAGCACAGTGGTGCAGTGGTTAACATTGTCACCTCACAGCAAGAGGTTCTCCGGTTCGATTCTCGGTGCCTTCGTGTTCTGTGTGGATGTTCTCCCTGTGTTTGTTTTTTCCTGGTTTCCTCTCCCGGGTTTCCTCTTCCATTCATTCAGACATGCATATGGAGCATTTCTCCCCGGGCCTCCGCTGAAAACAGGCTCTCTGGAACCTAGTCGGACTTTCCCGGTCAACAAATGATAAATAAAATAAATAAAATATTTATGCATGAAACATATTGGGAATCAATGTAGTCCACTTGATGCCATGCTTTTGGCATTGGGGGTAGCTGTTCATCCATTCTACATGTGATATCTCCTGGTATAATGATATGGACTATCGTCAGTGGGAGGTGGGTATGTATATATGGGCTTGTCTGTCATGATGTCTTCATTGTCAGTCAGGTACAGTTGGCCCTGACTCATGACATATATGTGTGTACATTGCTATATATGACATAGCTGTCGGAGGTGTCATGATTCAGTCTGGACTCCTTCTCAGCTACTCTTTACAGAACACCAACGAACCTGAGCACTAATCCCTGTTATACTCTTTTACACACTTAACACCGTACTGATCCTTTGTGATCTGGCTACAGAGTATGTCATCATGATATTCCGGCATGTCCAGGGGTTGGCTTCGTGTGTACTCTCCAGTCCAGCTGGTGAATATTGTGATGTAGACACAATCTCATATCTGCCTCATGTACACAGACAACACTCTCTTCCTCCCGACAAACTCAGATATATGTGTGAGATGCACCTATAGAGACATACAGGGTGCTGAACTCTCTCGACCCATGACTGGCACAGTCTATCAGGTGGTGAAGGTAACCACACACACCACATATCAGTCTCACATATCCTCTGGCGACAACACTCAAACCACATTATCACACATACACATACTCGGATGCTATAAATGAACTCTGCCTAAGCAGCAGAGACCTCCACAGCAGGCACACACACACACAACTGCTACCCCACTACAATACCCACATCTCACATAGTTCACAATGTCAGTGTGCCACACAGTCACTGCCCTTTTGGCTACACAACACATCTAATACACTTGTGATAGGCGACACTTATTGTCAGACACACTGATGTACCACTCACCAGCCCATACAAGGGAATAGTCCCTTTGTGCTGTCTGTCGGGTGCCAGGATCTGCCACATAACACATGCAGTCAGGTCACTCCAAAGCAAGTACAGGACTGGCACCATCATTGTCCATGCTGGTGCGTAAAACCTCAGGCGTTACTCCCTGGACCACATGACATGGTACATGGAGGAGCATTGTGATCATGTAGCCCAGGCCAGTATGACCCTGACCTTGTCTAGCATCTTACACCCACCTAGTATGATGTCACAGTATACAGACAAACATATCATGTTTAACAGTTGGCTAACAAATTGGTGTCATTCATAGGGGATACAGTGTCTGTCAGCCTGAGGTGACATGCTCGACATGCGACGTAGCTTCACTATGGACAGCTTGCACCTGTCACCCTTGGACCTTCGAATGCTGGCTAAGGCTCTTGCTACCACCATAGTGCATTTGTTGAGCAGGGCTCAAAAGACAAACCCACCTCCATAGACATTACAGGTTAAATGACACTAAGGGTAATGCTGCTCAACACCAGATGTGTTACCCACATATTGCGGCCACTCAAGACTCTCCTCAGTATGGAGGATAGTGATATCTGTGCACTAACAGACGCCTAGTTCAGGCTCACATATGCACACCAGCACTACCAGGTTATGTTTCATACCATGCTTTCTGACCACAGGACTTGGAATGGACAACACAACTAGGGGGAGTATCCATATACATCACAGATCCACACACCTCCGGGTTAGTAGCACTGCACTAAGCATCACAGACCATACATATACAACTACCATTGTGCAAAACAGCCTTTCAGTTTGTTGTCTGCTACAGACCACACTCCCATACTCAGAAACCACACTCGGCTTTCCTGGGAACAGTGGAGAATATGAAGGTCTCCACAAACACCATTATATTGGGTGACTTCAGATACACAAATATTGACTGGGGATACTACTCAAGCCCCAACACCCTCACCCTACAGTCGCTACAATTTGTAAATTCATATGTTATGGCACAACCAGTCACCACAGCCACAAGGGGGAATACATATTGGACCTGATCATCACCAACATGGTGACTCTATGTTCCACACCAGCGATATACCCCTCATTGGTAAGGTCAGAACATACATATATCTCACTGGACATACATATACACTCCACACTACTGATGAAAGCTTGAATAGCTGAAACCGGTCTAGTTCTTGAATAATAAATTATTTGTATCAGAACCACTCGAGGTGCTGGCTTTTTTTCTTACAATTGTTCACAGTAGCTTGGTTGCCGAGCACCAACCGTACTTGCTAACTGGATTCCTCACTGAACTTCTCATGAGCCAATGTCTCACTTCACCAAAGCAAGGTGGTATCCTTCAGAGACCCTGAGACAGTGGCAAATATGGCTCTGACTGCTGAATCCTTTACATACACATTCTATGGACACCTAGTGGACTGCATGGATTGTGCTATCCCAAATAACAACAGGACTCACTCCTCCAATGGCAGGGGACCTGTCTGGTAGACCCCAGCCATTAATAAGCTGTACAACATCAGGAGGAAGCTACTACATGATAGAGCACAATCACAGATGGGGAAAGCATCTGTGATCTGTACTAGCAGACAGCTACGATCACTCATGTACTTATCTAAGGGTTGCTTCTCACGGATAATTGCACCCTACACGTAGGACTATTACAAGGCCTTCTTCAGTTATGTCAGGAATCTGGGTGGACACTCACTGATATGCTGTGAGTTACTGCATACTGACTAAACTTACCCTGAACCCACTGGCATAGCCAACATCCTGGCAAACAGGTTCAGTGCAGATGTCTCCCCCCCATCCCCCCTAGGGAGCAACTATCCATCCCAACAGAGTGTAACCTCCCTGACATCACACAGTAATAGGTGAGTGCTGCCCTCCCCAAAGCATACATTACAGCATCAATGGGACCAGATGGTGTCCCGGCCTGCATCTTACACAAGCTTCATGACAGACGTAACCCTCACATTACATCACTGGGCAATATCAGAGTTACTTCAGGATATGTACCCACAGAATGGTGTACAGCGACAGTGGTCCCACTCCACAGAGTTGGTGCCACAATGGACCACAGACAATATTGCCCTATAAGTCTACCTAGCCTGTTCTGCAAAGCTATGGAGCGTATTGTCATGGGACTCTTACACATAGACATCGGGAACCTACAGACACTGTGTCCTACACATTTCAGCGTTGTTGTGGGCAGATCTTGCCTCTTGAACATGTTTGTATTCTTTAGACAGTTAACAGGTCCATCAACATAGGGACAGTTGTACACGCAGCCTACTTGAACCTTGCAAAACCCTTCCACACAATAACCCACTGGGCCATTATGTATAGGCTCACCGGAATCGATATGGACACATATCTCATAGGATGGATTGCTACCTGGATCATGGATAGCACACACATGGTCAGAACTGCAGGTGCCATGTCTGACTATACACCAGTTACACGTGGCATCCCACAAGGCTTGGTTCTGGGACCTCTCTTGTTCAGTATATATTTGTCTGATGTACAGGCTATCACAGGGGGAATATGGCTGACCTTGTTTGCACTTGACTGCAAACTGTGTGCCATAATCAACTCTCTAGCTGCCATATGCATACTCCAACAGGGTCTCACAGAGATGGATGACTGGTGCCTAAGCCATGGCCTACAGCTAAATGCCATTAGTTGCATAGTCATCCCCTTTGGGAATAACAACATGCCCACACATTACCACATAGGTAGTACTCCATTACATACGGTAGGAGTTGTTAGGTGATTGGGGACATGACTTGTTTGCACTGTCGCCTTTGACATTCACATTGCCAAAGTGGTTGGACAGACCTTCTATATAAGCCACCTTATCCCATATGCTTTCACATCTAGCTCGAGTGAGGTCATTGTGCCCCTATACTCATCACAACCATGCTTGGTTACAATGCCACCTTTGGGGTATACCTTACCCAACACCTGCAGCAACTGTACTGGCCAGAAATGTTCCTCACCAAGCAGATGTAGGGACTCACACGGATGACCTGCATAGTTCGGATGCAGTAACTCCAGCTCTACTCAGTCGCTTACACCTACTCGGATATGATGTGTGCCTGTTGTTTACAGTAATACTCAACCCAGAATTACTGGACATGCTCCACCTTAGGATATCCGACTCCCTTGTAGCTGCACACTTCAGGGACATATACCTCAGCACAGATGTTAATAGGACATGCTGGAGGGACAGATTCTTATCCCAGGGCCTCCACTCACTCCGGATTGTGATCACAGTTTCACATAGGCAGAGCCACCCACTGACCACCTAGAGGGGACATCTTGATGGCTGTAAGGGTGATTGTATGTTTACCCCTGGGATATCTTCTGTGTCCCTGCTAGACAGAGGCACACTAGCCTAAACGTACATGGGCTATCTTGTGTGACCTACTATTCACTGGCACAGTGTAGTAATCTGACAGGGTTGCAAAAGCCAAACACACTCTGGCTAGGCTTGTACATGTCCTAGGGCAGATAGCCTAGTATCGACCTCTGAACCTATGCTTATGTTCGGGATGCACAATATTTATTGCTGATACTGTTTGCAGGTCTTTATCATCTTTGCTTTCCCAGTTTCTATGAACAACTTAGGTATCTGCAGAACATGTTTGATCATGACAGGGTTCCACTATATTATATATGTGTCTGTTGTCATGTAACTGTGTGCACAGGGCGGATTGCTGGATAGTGAGAGGTTCCTGGTTAACACATGCAACTGCCAGATATGTGTGGCCCACTGCTGTACTCAGACATGGCCTACGTGTGTGAGCATGCCCAGTTCAGGCTTTCCATGTTTTGTTGCCTGACATATGTCTCATTTATTCAAGTGTGTGAGCATGCCCAGTGTGACCTTTCAGTATGTTACGATCTGAAGTCCACTACATTTGTGGATGTGTGTGAACATGACCAATATTAACATTTATACTGTGTGTGTGTTGGAAGTCAAGTTCTGTTCTTACTGCAGGACTTACCTTTGTGTCATAACTCAACAGGGATTATGCTGTGCCTGCAGGGTTTCCATGAGATACTTTGCATAGACTTATCAACATTCCTTCATACTGGTTGACCACTGCAATACTGTCGTGGTTTTGTGGATTAATACTGTAACTGTAGTGCACAGTGTCCCAGGTTTGAGGCCCATCACTGCTTTACATTTTCATACTGAGCAGACCAGACTGCTTAAGGGCCAGTTAAGCAAATATGAGCATGTTGGCTTTTGTTCAGCTATGCCCTACTTAGACCAGGCTTGTCTGACATTGCTGTATATTCACCAACTTTGCTGGACATTGCCCAATATTACTCGACATTGACCACAGTTGTACTAGTTGGTGTGTGCGATTCTGTTTGCATATACTACATGGTGGTAAATGCTGTTTAGCACTGCCTTAAATTGCTTAACACATGGCAATCATGCCTCAGGTGGTGCTGCAGGGCTGCCTATATTGGATGCACATACTACACTCTCTGTACATGTTTGAAAGCAGGTAGTGTCAACTTAGGCATCCCTTTTACTATATGTGCGAGTCAGAGAGCGGTATCATTTCCAGAGTTCCTACTGAGCCAGTGTATGTGCTATGCATTGCCTCTTTGCCAAGGCCAAAGCATACTGGGCACGCCTCCTTCTGCCTACTGGGGCAGGCTCAGGTTGTTCCTCCTCCGAGTCAAGCTCTGCCTGTGATGACCTTGGCAATGGGGGGGGGGGCTGTTTGGCCCAGACCTATGCTGGTCCTGCTGCAGCTGTTTTCATAGGATCATATTATGTAGCATAGCACATACCATGACAATTTGGGTACATGTAGTTGGTGAGTACTGCAAGGCTCCACCAGATGTGTTCAGGCACCGGAACCATGACTTGAGCAGCCCAAACACATGCTCGATTACATTTCGTGTTTGTGCGTGTGTCTCATTTTGGCATTCCTGTTCAGGTGTGCATTTCTGATGGGTGTCATCAGCCACGGCTCCAGTGCATAGCCAGCATCCCCCACTAGGTGACCATGTAGGATGTCCCCATTGGCAAATGTCTGGTACAGCTACGTCAGATGCCAGATATGGGAATCATAGTAGCTTCCAGGGCAGCCAGTACACACATTCAGTATTATGCCCTGGGCATCACACACGACCTGGCAGTTGATGGAGGGGAAACCCTTGCAGTTGAAGTAGACCCTACCCCGCTCGCCAGTTGGTGCTTTGATGCATATGTGTGTGCAGTCTATTGCACCCACTACCACAGGGTATTCCGCTATTTGCTGGAAGAGACCCATATTGCTGGCCAATACCTCACAGGCATTGGGGCAATATACATGATCACCGACATGTGCTGACATGGCATCCAGGAACTGGTGCAGTACCCTGGATGCTGATGCCTGTGATATCCCATTCATATCACCAGTTGGTCTCTGGAAGGTACCTGTTGCTAATATTCTTAGGCCAACACATACCTTGGTTTCCACTGGGATGGGTTCCCCTCTGTTGGTTCTGTGTGTGAGGCGTGGCCTGCACAGCTCAACAATTTGCTGCAGGAGGTCTCTGTCCACTCTATAGCACTCCACTATCTCCAGCTCATGAAGCCCCTGGTAGGTTACCCTGGGCCTGTACACTCTTCTCCGTCTCCTCACTGTGGGTTGTCCAGCAGCATTTCCATTGTCACCACCCTCAGCATGTTGCATATGTCGCCTTATAACAGCAATGGCAGCCCCTAACATTTCTTTGTCTCAGTAAAGCTTTTTCAGTTTTCACTTCTATTAGCTTACTGCAGTTTCTCTTGTGAGAAACATAATGGACTGTTGTTTGCAGAGTTTTAAGTGCTAGGCTGGGCTGGGCTAGTGTACTGCCAGTGTAATTGCCTGATTCTGACTGTTTTCACCTGCTAGCTCTGCTAGTACTCCCTGGTAGCTTCCTACTATTTGTGGTGCTTCCTATTTCCTCTCTGTTTACTCGGGGGGGGGGGGAGCAGAGCCACGCACATAAGCGCAAACGCGCTTACAACACTTTAAACTGCCTTATACATGCTTACTCCTGCTTAAACGCGCGCACTTTTAATTTAATAAGACTTTTAATTGTCTTCCATTAATGGGTGAGTTTCAGATGGTAACATTCAGCATGATTTGGGGAAAAGACCCCCACAGAAGCATAAGTAGATAATGCAAAGGCCGGAAATAATTCATTGGCCGGTGGTCAGGATCCAAGCTTGTACCTTGTGCATGGGAGGTGAACAACTTAACTGCTTCACTATCTGGTCTCTCTCCGGGCAAAAAAAATATCAATCTTCATATCTGTAAAGCTTTTCCTGTGGTGAAAATCAAAGCTTGCACCTTGTGGTTGAAAGACATACACCTTAACCACCATACTATTCAGTCTTTTGGGTGAAGCTTGATTTAAAAAAAGGGTTTTTCAGCTTCATGATTCTCCATGCATATCAGTCTAAGGCTTATGGGTCAGTAGTTTCCTGGGTATATTGATGGCCCAACCCTGTGCAAAGGGATGACTGCTGCTGTCCTCCACACTACTGGAGCAAAGCCTGCCTGCCTGGAGACCGTTGTTAAATACAGAACTGAATTGGTATACTAGGTCATGCCTGAGCTATTTACTAGGCACTCTGGGATTCCATCAGGGTTCATAGATGCTGTGTCTCTAGCTTTAGAGAGTGCAGTGATGACTTATTTTGTGATATCAGACAATGGAATCATAGGGGGAATTTCATCAGAAGTGGCCGGAGGTGATAAATGGGTGAAATTTTCATTGAATGCAAAGGCCAGCAAGTTTACTATGTCTTCTGCTTGAATATGTACTGTCTTCATCAGCCAACTCAGCACATTTTTGAGTGTTTCCCTTAAGACTTCTGACCTAACTAAAAAATACTTTACAGTTATCCTTTGCATAGAGGGCTATTTTAGTCTCCTATTTAGCTTTTGCAGACTTGACTAGTTTCCTGATTTGTCTGTTGATACTAATGTGGGATTTTTTTTCCATTGAGCACTCTCCAGCTTAGTTTTAGACAGAAATCTCGGCCTTCTGTTGTATAATGTGTTTATGACTGGGATCCTGTTAAATCAGCCATATGTCCTGTGTTGGGCTGAATGTCCTCCCTGTACCTTCAGGTATGTTGAGTGTTTCTGATTGTACTCAGTGCAGATCCCGTAGCTAGCAATGATATGGTGGGAGACTTTGCCAATGGTCAGTCTGGACATGGCGTAGATCAGTTTCCATGTTTTTCTTTTTCTATGTACCTTGGAGCCTGGTGGGCCTGGTGAGTAGAAGGGTGAATGACTTTATCTTTCTGTGTTTGTCTTGCAACCTTTTTTGCCAAGTACTGAGGTCATTTTCTAGAAGCTGGTAGAACCCTAATCTTAGCTTCCTTCTTAATCATCCAGTATTCCTTCCTGATTCCTTCCTGGCCTAGTCTTTCTTTTCCATGTCCCAGTTTATCCGGCACTCCTCCTTTCTTTTGATGACTTCCGTGACTTCCTCAGTAACCTTTCTTTAAGTACCTTATTTCTATCATTTGCTTGGCCACATATCTGTTTTGCAGTCATCCCACATGCTGTTTGGAGGTGCTGCCATTCTTCTTCGTCTAAGTCTGTTTCCTCCGTTACTTGTCTTGGGGTACTTGAGTGCTGAGCACTTTCTTGTTCATTCTCCCCTTTTAATTGTCTTCCATTAATATGTGAGGTGAGTTTCAGATGGTAACATTCAGCATGATTTGGGGGAAAGACCCCCACAGAAGCACAAGTAAATAATGCAAAGGCCGGAAATAATGCATTGACCGGAGGTCAGGATCGGACTTTGTACCTTGTGCATGGGAGGCGAACACCTTAACCGCTTTGGTATCTGGTCTCTCTCCCTCTCTCAGGGCAAAAAAAAAAAAAATATATAGAGATACATAAATCTTCATATCTGTAAAGGTCTTCTCAGTGGTGAGAATCAAACCTTACACCTTCGTGCTGAAAGACATACACCTCAACCACTGTACCATTTGGTCTTGCAAGTGAACACTGTACCATTTGGTCTTGCAAGTGAACACTGTACCATTTGGTCTTGCAAGTGAACATTGATTTTAAAAAAGGGATTTTCAGCTTCATGATTCTCCATGCATATCAGTCTAAGACTATGGGTCCGTAGCTTGTTGGCCCAACCCTATGCAAATTAATGACTGCTGCTGTCCTCTATTCTACTGGAGCAAAGCCTGCCTGGAGGCTGTTGCTAAACAGAGAACTGAATTGGTGTGCTAGGTCATGCCTGAGCTATTTACTAGGCACCCTGGGATTCCATCAGGGTTCATAGATGCTGTGTTTCTAGCTTTAGAGAGTGCAGTGATGACTTCTTTTGTGATATCAGACAATGGAATCATACGGGGAATTTCATCAGAAGTGACCGAAGGTGATAAATGGGTGAAATTTTCATTGATTGTAAAGGCCAGCAACTTTAATATGTCTTCTGCTTGAATATGTACTGTCTTCTTCAGCCAACCCAGCACATTTCTGAGTTTTTACCTAAAGATTTCTAACCTAACTAAATAATACTTTACAGTTATCCTTTACATAGAGGGCTATTTTAGTCTCCTATTTAGCTTTTGCAGACTTGACTAAATTCCTGATTTGTCTCTTGATACTAATGTGGGATTTTTTTTTCCGTTGAGCACTCTCCTGCTTAGTTTTAGACAGAAATCTCGGCCTTCTGTTGTATAGTGTGTTTATGACTGGGATCCTGTTAAATCAGCCATATGTCCTGTGTTGGGCTGAATGTCCTCGCTGTACCTTCAGGTATACTGAGTGTTTCTGATTGTACTCAGTGGGTATCCAGTAGCTAGCAATGATTTAGTGGGAGACCTCACCAATGGTCAGTCTGGACATGGCGTAGATCAGTTTCCATGTTTTTCTTTTTCTATGGACCTTGGAGCCTGGTGGGCCTGGTGAGTAGAAGGGTGTATGACTTTATCTTTCTGTGTTTCTCTTGCAACCTGACAGTTTCTTTTTTGCCAATTACTGAGGTCATTTTCTAGAAGCTGGTAGAAGTCTATTCTTAGCTTCCTTCTTAACCATCCAGTATTCCTTCCTGGCCTAGTCTTTCTTTTCCATGTCCCACTTTATCCTGCCCTCCTCCTTTCTTTTGATGACTTCTGTGACTTCCTCAGTAACCTTTCTTTAAGTACCTTATTTCTATCATTTGCTTGGCCACATAACTGTTTTGCACTCATCCCACATGCTGTTTGGAGGTGCTGAAATTCTTCTTCGTCTAAGTCTGTTTCCTCCTCTACTTGTCTTGGAGTACTTGAGTGCTGAGTACTTTCTTGTTCATTCTCCCGTTTAATTGTCTTCCATTAATGGGTGAGTTTCAGATGGTAACATTCAGCATGATTTGGGGAAAGACCCCCACAGAAGCACAAGAAAATAACACAAAGGCTGGAAATAATGCATTGGCCAGATTGAACCTTGCACCTTGTGCATGGGAGGTGAACACCTTAACCACTTCGCTATCTGATCTCAATCTCTATCTCAAGGCAAAAAAAAAAAAATCTTCATGTCTATTTCCAATGGTGCAAATCAAACCTTATGCCTTGTGGTTGAAAGGCATACACCCTAGCCACTGTACCATTTGGTCTTTCCAGGGAAGACTAAATTAAAAAAATGGGTTTTCAGCTTCATGATTCTCCATGCATATCAGTCTAAGACTTATAGGTCAGTAGTTTCCTGGGTATATTGATGGCCCAACCCTGTGCAAAGGGATGACTGCTGCTGTCCTCCACTTTACTGGAGCAAAGCCTGCCTGGAGACTGTTGTTAAATAGAGAACTGAATTGGTGTGCTAGGTCATGCGTGAGCTATTTACTAGGCACCCTGGGATTCCATCAGGGTTCATAGATGCTGTGTTTCTAGCTTTAGAGAGTGCAGAGATGACTTCTTTTGTGATATCAGACAATGGAATCATAGGGGAAATTTCATCAGAAGTGACCGGAGGTGATAAATGGGTGAAATTTTCGTTGAATGTAAAGGCCAGCAAGTTTACTATGTCTTCTGCTTGAATATGTACTGTCTTCTTCAGCCAACTCAGCGCATTTTTGAGTGTTTCCCTTAGGATTTCTGACCTAACTAAATAATACTTTACAGTTATCCTTTGCATAGAGGGCTATTTTAGTCTCCTATTTAACTTTTGCAGACTTGACTAGTTTCCTGATTTGTCTGTTGATACTAACGTGGGCTTTTTTTATCCCGTTGAGCACTCTCCTGCTTAGTTTTAGACAGAAATCTCGGCCTTCTGTTGTATAGTGTGTTTATGACTGCAATCCTGTTAAATCAGCCATATGTCCTGTGTTGGGCTGAATGCCCTCCCTGTACCTTCAGGTATACTGAGTGTTTCTGATTGTACTCATTGGGGATCCCGTCGCTAGCAATGATATGGTGGGAGACTTTGCCAATGGTCAGTCTGGACATGGCTTAGATCAGTTTACACGTTTTTCTTTTTCTATGTACCTTGGAGCCTGGTAGGCCTGGTGAGTAGAAGGGTGTCTGACTTTATCTTTCTGTGTTTGTCTTGCAACCTGACAGTTACTTTTTTGCCATGTACTGAGGTCATTTTCCAGAAGCTGTTCTTAACTTCCTTCTTAACCATCCAGTATTCCTTCCTGATTCCTTCCTGGCCTAGTCTTTCTTTTCCACGTCCCACTTTATCCTGCACTCCTCATTTCTTTTGATGACTTCCATTTCTTCCTCAGTAACCTTTCTTTAAGTACATTATTTCTATCATTTGCTTGGCCACATATCTGTTTTGCAGTCATCCCACATGCTGTTTGGAGGTGCTGCCATTCTTCTTCACCTAAGTCTGTTACCTCCTCTACTAGTCTTGGGGTACTTGAGTGCTGAGTACTTTCTTGTTCATTCTCCCCTTTTAATTCTCTTCCATTAATGGGTGAGTTTCATATGGTAACCATCAGCATGATTTGGGGGAAAGACCCCCACAGAAGCACAAGTAAATAATGCAAAGGCCGGAAATAATGCATTGGCCGGAGGTCAGGATCGAACCTTGTGTATGGGAGGCGAACACCTTAACCGCTTCGCTATCTGTTCTCTCTCCCTCTCAGGGCAAAAAAATAAATAAATAAAACAAACTGCTTCGCATCTGTTAAGCTCTTTCCAGTGGTGTGAATCAAACCTTGCACGTTGTAATTGAAAAACATACACCTTAACCACTGTACAATTTGGTCTTTCAGGTGAAGTCGATTTTAAAAAAGGGATTTTTCAGCTTCATGATTCTCCTTACATATCAGTCTAAGACTAATGGGTCAGTAGTTTCCTGGGTATATTGATGGCCCAACCCTGTGCAAAGGGATGACTGCAGCTATCCTCCACTCTACTGGAGCAAAGCCTGCCTGGAGACTGTTGTTAAATAGAGAACTGAATTGGTGTGCTAGGTCATGCCTGAGCTATTTAATAGGCACCCTGGGATTCCATCAGGGTTCATAGATGCTGTGTCTCTAGCTTTAGAGAATGCAGTGACGACTTATTCTTTTGTGATATCAGACAATGGAATCATAGGGGGAATTTCATCAGATGTGACCAGAGGTGATAAATGGGTGAAATGTTCGTTGAATGTAAAGGCCAGAAAGTTTACTATGTCTTCTGCTTGAATATGTACTGTCTTCTTCAGCCAACTCAGTACATTTTTTAGTGTTTCCCTTAAGATTTCTGACCTAACTAAAAAATACAGTATGTATAATACAGTATGTAAAATACAGTCTAACTAAAAAATATAGTGTGTTTATGACTGGGATCCTGCTAAATCAGCCATATGTCTGTGTTGGGCTGAATGCCCTCCCTGTACCTTCAGGTATACTGAATGTTTCTGATTGTACTCAGTGGGGATCCCATCGCTAGCAATGATATGGTGGGAGACTTTGCCAATGGTCTGTCTGGACATGGCATAGATCAGTTTCCATGTTTTTCTTTTTCTATGTACCTTGGAGCCTGGTGGGCCTAGTGTGTAGAAGGCTGTATGACTTTATTTTTCTTCGTTTGTCTTGCAACCTGACAGTTTCTTTTTTGCCAAGTACAGAGGTCATTTTCTAGAAGCTGGTAGGACTCTATTCTTAGCTTCCTTTCTAGCCATCCAGTATTCCTTCCTGATTCCTTCCTGGCCTAGTCTTTCTTTTCCACTTCCCACTTTATCCTGCACTCCTCCTTTCTTTTGATGACTTCCATTTCTTCCTCAGTAACCTTTCTTTAAGTACATTATTTCTATCATTTGCTTGGCCACATATCTGTTTTGCAGTCATCCCACATGCTGTTTGGAGGTGCTGCCATTCTTCTTCACCTAAGTCTGTTACCTCCTCTACTAGTCTTGGGGTACTTGAGTGCTGAGTACTTTCTTGTTCATTCTCCCCTTTTAATTCTCTTCCATTAATGGGTGAGTTTCATATGGTAACCATCAGCATGATTTGGGGGAAAGACCCCCACCGAAGCACAAGTAAATAATGCAAAGGCCGGAAATAATGCATTGGCCGGAGGTCAGGATCGAGCCTTGTGTATGGGAGGCGAACACCTTAACCGCTTCACTATCTGTTCTCTCTCCCTCTCAGGGCAAAAAAATAAATAAATAAAACAAACTGCTTCGCATCTGTTAAGCTCTTTCCAGTGGTGTGAATCAAACCTTGCACGTTGTAATTGAAAAACATACACCTTAACCACTGTACAATTTGGTCTTTCGGGTGAAGCTAATTTTAAAAAAGGGGTTTTCAGCTTCATGATTCTCCTTACATATCAGTCTAAGACTAATGGGTCAGTAGTTTCCTGGGTATATTGATGGCCCAACCCTGTGCAAAGGGATGACTGCTGCTATCCTCCACTCTACTGGAGCAAAGCCTGCCTGGAGACTGTTGTTAAATAGAGAACTGAATTGGTGTGTTAGGTCATGCCTGAGCTATTTAATAGGCACCCTGGGATTCCATCAGGGTTCATAGATGCTGTGTCTCTAGCTTTAGAGAATGCAGTGACGACTTATTCTTTTGTGATATCAGACAATGGAATCATAGGGGGAATTTCATCAGATGTGACCAGAGGTGATAAATGGGTGAAATGTTCGTTGAATGTAAAGGCCAGAAAGTTTACTATGTCTTCTGCTTGAATATGTACTGTCTTCTTCAGCCAACTCAGTACATTTTTTAGTGTTTCCCTTAAGATTTCTGACCTAACTAAAAAATACAGTATGTATAATACAGTATGTAAAATACAGTCTTAACTAAAAAATATAGTGTGTTTATGACTGGGATCCTGCTAAATCAGCCATATGTCTGTGTTGGGCTGAATGCCCTCCCTGTACCTTCAGGTATACTGAATGTTTCTGATTGTACTCAGTGGGGATCCCATCGCTAGCAATGCTATGGTGAGAGACTTTGCCAATGGTCTGTCTGGACATGGCATAGATCAGTTTCCATGTTTTTCTTTTTCTATGTACCTTGGAGCCTGGTGGGCCTAGTATGACTTTATCTTTCTTCGTTTGTCTTGCAACCTGACAGTTTCTTTTTTGGCAAGTACAGAGGTCATTTTCTAGAAGCTGGTAGGACTCTATTCTTAGCTTCCTTTTTAGCCATCCAGTATTTCTTCCTGATTCCTTCCTGGCCTAGTCTTTTTTTTCCATGTGCCACTTTATCCTGCACTCCTCCTTTCTTTTGATGACTTCCATTTCTTCCTCAGCAACCTTTCTTTAAGTACATTATTTCTATCATTTGCTTGGCCACATATCTGTTTTGCAGTCATCCCACATGCTGTTTGGAGGTGCTGCCATTCTTCTTCGTCTAAGTCTGTTTCCTCCTCTACTAGTCTTGGGGTACTTGAGTGCTGAGTACGTTCTTGTTCATTCTCCCCTTTTAATTGTCTTCCATTAATGGGTGAGTTTCAGATGGTAACATTCAGCATGATGTCAGGGAAAGACCCCCACAGAAGCACAAGTAGATAATGCAAAGGCCGGAAATAATGCATTGGCCAGAGGTCAGGATCGAACCTTGTACCTTGTGCATGCAAGGCGAACACCTTAACCGCTTCAGTCTTAGTTGGAGAGAGCTATACCTCTATTTTGGCTAGATGAGTGCATCTCTCACACGTTGTAGTGTTGGGTGGTAGGAGGAGAGGGTTGTCTGTGTACATGAAGCAATTTCTACATTGCCTCAAGATGCCCAGATTCGTCAGATAGACAGGGGAACACTGGGAGCTGACCCTTGGACATGCCTGAATAAAAAACTATTTTCCTCTAGATAAGTGAAGAAAGTGAGTACAAGAGCTGTTTTTGTCTAAGCAAGTGAGAAAGGTAAGTACAAAAACTGTTTTCCGCTATAGTAATTAGTAGCTTATTTAGGGCTTACAAGTTCTGAACAAGTGCTGAGCATGAATAAACAAATTTAAGTGCTAAAACTAAGAATCTGTATCTGCACTAGACGAGTTACAGGACAGAAACAAGTTCAAATGCAGGCTTTCAAATCAGAAAGTTGAGCGAGATGGAAGAGATTGCCCAAACGGCCAATAACTACCGTTTCTGGGCCAGAACCACTCCTTATGTGGTTACCTAGTGCTTACCACTCCCACTGATAAGCTAGAAGGCTTCCCTCCAACACAGAAAGGCTTGGGGGGGCTCAGAAGCTTACATACTGTCTTGGATACAGCAAATCTGTATCTGGAACACTAGTTACAGGAAAGGTAGGAAACAGGCTTACAGTTTTTTTTTTTTTTTTTACAGAAAAGTAGCAAAAACAGTAGTTAAAAACAAATCACATGCAGTGTATGCTAGCACACTTGAGTATGTAGCAATATTAGACCAAACACAGTTTAAAAAATGCAATTACATTAAAAAGGACTAAAAGTAAGTGCAGAAAAAGTTTATTAGTTAGAATGTGGTAAAGAGCCATGATAAAGGACAAATTATTATTCCAGGAATAAAAATTCAACAGGGGATATTCCAGGGTGACTCTCTGTCACCACTGCAATTCTGTCTTGCTCTTAATGGAAATGAGAGCAATGTGGAAGAAAGACACCTAGACAGTACCAATAACAGAATGAGCAATAAGTCTTATAAAACAGAATCTACAAGCATATTTAGACATGTTGCCAATACATGTAATGCCATACGAATTGTAGGAGTCATTTCTGGGCACATTGTGGGTGCTGCTTAGAGCACTGCTGGCTGACATCAAAGAATGAAATAATACTAATTTCATGAGCTTTTATCATACTTTGACTAAGGAATGGAGTCCATTCCCATTATGGTATTAGAAACCCAAAAGATTTGGAGAAAAGAAAATGGGAATGAACTCATATGTCACTAGATGGGTAGCCAACTGGCTCATTGACAAAACACATACAGTCAGAGTTGGGGATTCCACCTTTACCAGCAGACCAGCTACTAGTGGTGTACCACAAGGATCTCTTGCTGGGCTCCCTATTGCTTGGAATCTATTTCTCAGAAGTCTAGGTGAAAATAGATGGCCTGTGGCTTACCAAGTTTGCCGATGTCTGCAAACTGGGTGTAGTTATTGAGTCCCCCCCCAACGATGCTGACATACTACATAAAGGGCTTACATAGACAAATGATTCATACCAAAGCCACAGACCTAAACTAAATGCAAAAAAAATGCATTATCATCCCTTTTGAAAAAGGGGAAGTCCCTGCAAACTACAATATTATCAGTAGCCCCCCCTAGGTCAAACCCTGTAGTGAGATATTTTGGAACACATGTTGACAGCAACCTTAACTTTCATCAGCATGTGTCTCCAGTGTAAGGAAGACCTTCTATGTTGCACATCCTGTAAGTAAGGGCATCACATCCAGAGCTAAGAATGTTATAACTCCCCTGTACTCATCCATCATCAGAGCACTAATAGAGTACAATGCTCCCTTCTGTATGTACCTCAACAGATACCTGCAGCAGCTAGAGAGACCTCAGAGGTTTTTCACCAAGAAAATTCAGGGCCTTCATCACATGCCCTACATGGACAGACTGAAGGCCCTGTCACTGTACTCTGTATCTTATAAGCTGCTAAGAGGCTACTTGTGCCTGGCTTACAGAGCAGTCTCAGACCCTGCCCTAATGGAAATGCTGCACATCCACAAGTCAAAAGGGACAATATTTACTCTCTCTAAGGATCTTAACCTAGCCTGTGACATTAACAGAACATGCTGGAGAGATATTTATGTCTCCCAGAGATTGCCACTCCTCTGGAACAAACTCCCAGTAAACGTAAATGAGAGATCCTCAATGACCCTATTTAAGCATAACTTAGACAACTGGATGGGAGACTGAAATTTACCCTGGGAGTGTCACGTGTGTCACTCTTGGATAAGGGAAGTCGGTGCTGGTCAGAGACTCGAGCTGCAAATATAGATCATGCAATGCGGTCAGTATCTCGGAACAAGGGTATAACATAGCTAGGCTTATAAAGGACCTAGGGCTAAATGCCTAGTACCCTTGTATGAACCTATATTTTGCCATGCTGGAGTATATAACATGTCTATAACATGCCTTTATTATGTTATCATGATAGCAGAAATAAATTTCCTATATACTTCAGCAAAGAAGGCAGTGCGTCTACCACTGCCAATATGTCATGGCCAAAACTATGTGTGCTAAGGAACGAACCCTGCTGCAGTCAATATCAGGACTGAACTACATTGGAATCACTAAGGGTAGAATAGCAGTCATAGGTGAATTGTGCGTCTTAGTGCCAAAAAACAATTCTGTGAAAGCTAAATTAAGAAATCTCAAAGGAGTGTGATAAAATGACTCTTAGACATAGACAACACAAGCATTTCATTACCATAACCTGGCATGCTGCATTTCACTAGGTTTCCATTCAGCTCTGCATATGACTTGTGTTTAGCCCGAAGTATGTAGAGCCTCTCCATTATATATCCATACTGAGTTATTATTTAATCTGAAGTAAAAGTACTATTTATTTCACTTAACAAAAGATTTATATGGCTGCAAAATTGGAATCACCAAAAATTCATGTGCTTAAGGGGAGACAGCCTCATTGAAATTCTTAAGGGTAGAATAGCAGTCTTAGGTGCATTTTTATAGCTAAATATCCCATTATCATTGCTTGAAAGTTATGTAGTGAAGTCTCAAATTGGGCAAACATATACAAGTCATACTTAGGTTCACATGTATTTCATGGGTGTAGACTGACATGCCGCATTAGCCTCACCTTCTACTAGTGGTGGTTTTATGTCATCCTATTATGTCTGTGTGGCCCATATCCAAAATATATATTGCCAGTACATCAGAAATCTCTTGCTCTTTCTCTCTTTCTCTCTATACATATAAATATATATATATATATATATATATATATATATATATATATATGTGTGTGTGTATATACATGCACACACACAAACAACAATATATAGAGAGATGCACACATATACACACACATATGTATATATATATATATATATATATATATATATATATATATATATATAAAATCTATATGCATATATATATATATATATATATATATATATATATATATATATATATATATATAAAATCTATATGCATATATATATATATATATATATATATATATATATATATATATATATATATATATTTATGGGTCCTGTACTGTTCCCCAAACGGCCGTTTCACCGAAACTGAAATGGCTGGGCATACTTTTGTGAAAGTGCTTTTCGCCCAAAAAGCACTTTCATGGAAGTATGCTGAAAAGTAAGGGAAATTGTGGGGGAATGGCTGTTGCCGAGATTGTAGTACAGTGGGGATAAGGGAATATTCCCTTTTCTCCACTGGAGTGTGATCTCGGAGTCAGAATATAAAAGTGTGGAGGGCACAGGGGGGCTTTCCCCCCTGCGTAAACATTAGTTCTGTGTTTTTTTGGGTTTTTTTTTTAGTTTTTTGAGGGACTTTAGTGAAAGTACTTTTGTGGCAAAAAGCACTTTCGCTAAAGTGGGTTCGGTAGCCATATATATATATATATATATATATATATATATATATATATATATACATATGGGACTATGACAAATGATCGAGGTTTCAGAATCTTGAAATTTATATGGTCGAGACCATATGACTGTGTTTCCAAAAACTCAAACATCAAAGAAAAAAGGCAAAAAAAACCCACAAAAATCTGTCTTTTTTTATGTTTTACCCCCCTGCACCTCCCACACCTCCTGCAAATGATATATACCAACTCCAAGATCGCACTATAGTGAGGAAAAGGGTAAATTTCCTGATCTGCACTGTGCTGCAATCTCCATTCGAAAGCTTTGAGTTTTCAAAAACTCGATCATCTGATTTCGACCATATGAATTTCGAGTTTCTGAAAACTTGTATAAATATATATATATATATATATATATATATGTGTATATATATATATATATATATATATATATATATATATATATATGTATGTATATATATATATATATATATATATATATATATATATATATATATATATACACACACACACACACATATATATATATATATATATATATATATATATATACACACACATATATATATATATATATATATATATATATATATATGCTTACTTAGCAGAGAAAGCAACATTTTTGTGACTACTTGGCAATCCCGAACATCCGTGAGTTGAGGGGGGACAATTGATTGATGGCAAATTCAGTAATGAAAAGCAATAAAATCCTTTAAAGTTAAATAAAAATAAAAATAATAGGTGCATATTGTGGCTGAGTATCCTATTTTTGTAACCTGAAAGCTTTGAAATGAATCCTCAGAGGAGGACCGACATACAGCCTTGTGTAAATAGTTAGTAAATGAAGGGTTTCATAGGCAATTCACTGTTATATTATGGAATGTTGCATTTTACTTGGTTTCCACATGGGGATGGTATGTGACTTCTTCTCAGACTAGAGCATGCAGTATTTACCCAGAATATATCATGGGTTGCCATTATATCAGAAGTAAAAATCCTATGTATTTCTTCTGAATAGGCAAAGTTTTTAACACTGGAGCTGCCCACCTTCCAAATCGAGACACATATGCAATTAATAACATTACACTGCCTGAAGATAGCATTGTGCATGTGTCTTTATACCCGGAATCAGTGATTAAATAATTTTACATTTTATAGTAAAATATGTATATTTAATTGTTTTGATGGACATATACATGCTTAAGATTCTGCTGTCTCCTTTACCTTGCCATTAGGTTATGCAATATGCTATATAATAACTGTATACATTTGTTTTTATCTGTAAAATTTATGTCATAAAGTAGAAGACAGTGTTATTTGAAGACAAGTCCAAATTCAGGCCAGAATGACTTTTAGACCTTGATAGCTTGCAAGCTTTGCAAAATAGCCAGTTGAAAATAAAAGCACAGGTTTCATATTGCTTTAGAATAACAACTATAAAAGCTATTGGAAACACAAATATATAGTGTTACAAATTTAGGTCTAAATATAATATGAATTTCTGTATAAAAGTGATAACTTTATCTGATTTATGTACTGTGTAAAATGCAATTCAAAATGATTTTCTCAGCAAAATTCAAGATACAGATAATCATTTGTTTTTGAGGGTAGGAGCCATAGTGGATGGTGTCGTATAGGAGGCTATACTCATAACATCCCAAGGAGATTTCACTAAAATGATGTCAAGCTAATATGGAGGTACAGGAATGCATGTATAGAGAACAGAAATGAAACACAGTGAGTAATTTTGGGGACAGTCCTGTGGAAATGGAAAAGGGATTTAAATGTCAAGTCAGGATCTCTCATTTCCTTTCCAATATTTCTTTACCTTTTTAGTTAGCTCCCACCTGTTGAAAAAGTATGAATTGGTTTAAAGTTTTACAAGTGCAGGCCATTTACCATAGCTTCACTTTCTCTGACATTACTAATTGCATAGTGAAAGGTTTCATCTACATCACTATTCTTGTCATCTTAGGTTTTTTTTTCAGGTTTTTCATAGATTCAGGCGCACGATGAAAGCTGAAGATCTTGAAAGGGGGGTGACTTTTAAACAAGTTTAGTTGAAAAACATCTCTATTTCTTAGTTCCTTGGCTGGATATGAAGTTGGGAATGCTGAACCAATTGTTTATTGCTTAAAAACCTTGTTCATAAAGCTTTACTGAGACTTTAAAAATCTAATTTTTCATAACAAGTTCAGGTATTTGTCTCAGCGAAAATTTAGACCTTATTTATTTATTTATTTTGCTTGTGTTTGCTGTTTGCTTTATATACTAGTAGTTAGAATCTTATAATTGTTTAGAAATGTTAATTCTTGCCCCGATAAAAAGAAAACAAACATGATCTCCATTTAATGAGACTGTATGTGACATCTGAGGATTGTTTTTCTAGTTATTCAGATTGCTGGCTAGAATTATGCATGCTTTGAGTAGCACAACTTTTGCTAGAAAAATAACTAGTGCAAAATAGGCAAAGAAACTGCATTGCAAATTATCTGTATAAATTAAATAAAACAGGTTCTTGAGGTGTGGTTTATTTGCACAACTGTTGTAATTGGAGCAGTTTGGAGAAATGTGTTACTGGTTTAAGCAATTCACCCATTCAAACCAATTCCATTATCAAAAATAAACATTTGATTTTTTAGGTTCCTGGTAATGGTAATGCTAAGTCGATCCTAATTATGTTATTAATATGATATTGAGTGGCAGCAGGGAACACTGTAGTTTCTGCAGGCAAAAATGTCTAGCACTGAAATCCTATATTGGAGCAAATTAAAAGGAAGAGGCCACACAGACCCATCAGTCACCATGCCTTGCTACAGATCACTGTGAATCTTGCTTAGAAGAGCTTGGTGCACCTTCTCATACTCGGAGGCTGTAGTCTACTTCTCATAGATAATAATAGATATAATGGATACTCTGGCTTCAGCTGCCATTCTGCAAGTAAGGTGCCTCATGGATTCTGGTAGTTACACTTACAACTCTGTGTACCATAGGAAAGAACTGCAGGGTATTGTTCAGGATAACATGCAGTAAGTTAACTTTTTTATGTGTTATTGGTCCTGTCTCACTAATTTCTGTATACCACTTTCTTGCCTTCCACAAACCATTCCCTCACTCACTTTGTCCTGACTCTCACAATATAGATCATCACATCATTGAATGAATCATGCATTTCAGAAATGAGACTAGGAGATTGGCAGCTCATTTGAGTGTGGGAGGTTTTGGTGGTACAATGACATATGGGTGAAAGTATCCTAGCTTTATAAATGTATATATTTGCAAGGCTCAGTTGAGTGTTTAGGATTTAAAAGCCAAGTCCAAGGAGCATCACTGAGGCTTGAAAAATCCCAGTATGTGTCTCAGTGACCATTTTGCAATGCAAGTATAACTCAAAATATTGCACCTCAAATAAATGAAACACCGACAGAAAGGGAATCCACTGAAACCACACAAATCACTAAAATTGGTGTTTTTGCAGGGTCGCAAGACCCTCTGCACTCCGACACCTCTGTGATTTTAAATACTCTTAACTCCCACTGAGATTGCACAAGAGTGGGGAAACGGGCCAATTCCCTTACACCACTTTGTTGTGATTTCGACTAAAATGCAACTTGCATCATTCCCTAGCAGTGTATGTGAATGAAACGTACCCTTTATCTCACCCTTCATAACAGATATGATCTACATTGAATCAAAATGTAATTAATATTCAAGTGGAATATTCAAGCATCATACAATCCAGTTTACAAAAATCTATGCAAAATTGTGGAAGTAATACAATGAAAAGTGACAATAATTGTTATAAGAATGGAATATTAGCCAAAAAACAGAAATGGTACTATACCCAGCAAGTGAATGACAGTGTGGTCTATAAACGTTTTAAGTGTGATTAAGTAAAAAGAAAGGCTAACAACATTCCACGCAGGTCTACTTCTCCATCTTGCACATAAAGATGTTTAACAAATAATACAAAATGTTTTTTTTAATCTCCCCTTGTAATTCTGAGACTTGTAATTGTGGAACTCACTGGTTCACCACATTAGTTGTTAGGAATGACTAATTGCTCACTGACTTTAAGATAGATCTCTTTCACTGTTTTAAATCCTCTTAGCTTTCTAGTGTCTGATTTGTTGGATTACATACATACTTATATTTTGCTATTTCCTTGTAACCAGTTTTAGTACTTTCAATGTTATAGTAACCAGTTTTACTAATTTCAAAGTTAAAGTCATACCTTCAATCTCTAAGTATAAGAAATCTGGACAAGGCCAAAAATAATGGGGACAAAAGCCCAAAGTCAGGGGTAGATTTTAAATACTGCTGTTATATATTCATAGGTTACATACTAGGATAGCTGCCCTTGTAGGCCATTTTAAGCCTTGGCAATCTCCCTTTTTGTGCTTGAGCTAATCTGTCTCATTTGGTTAGAGACTGGCCTTACACATGCCATGGTCGATAATTATATATTACTCCTAACTGGGATCATACCATAGATAATTTGAGGGGATTCATGCATGGAATAAAGCATTTAGGATCTGTCTCTCCATTCATAGCACAGGGGCAATTCTGGGTAAATTATCTGTTTCCCATCCTTAGATCCAAGTAGCACTTGAACATGGGCAGGGATGAACTTTATTTGTGGATAGGGAGTCTGTTCTAGAGTAGCAGTATCCCTGTGAGCTATATCTGTCCCTCCAAACCTTTCTGTTAATGTTGCAGAATAGGTTTACATCTTTAGACTGAGAATTTTGGATACCATTTCACTTGCTGATGTGCATTAAATTTGCCAGTATTGGGTTGGAGAGGATGCCTTGTATTCCAGACACAGGTCACCTCTTAGTCCTCTGTATGATATGGAGTTATATGCATGGCTTTGATTTGATCCATGTAGACCATATTGTTTAGGTCTTGTATCATTTTAGTAAGATATCTTTGTGGGCATTACAATTGCTGCATGTGTCTGGACAGATACATGCCAAAGAGGGCAGTATTTTCAATGACTGGCCTAATGAGGACTGAGTAAACCTAGAAAGTCACTAGAATAATAGGATTTGGAGTAACATGCATTTTCTGAAGAATATGACATGAAACTCAAATGAATGTAATTATTTGGTGACTTCAATCCTCAGTTATTTTCCAGAAAACCACAAATTCTATGAGGAACAGACTAAAAATATGAGGCAAAAATCTGGACTGTGACACTCTGAACAGTTGATGGGTATGGTTGTCATATAGGATATACTTGTTGATGTGGCAATCTTGGCTTTGTGGATTGGTATTTAACCACTTTACAAGACAGTCTGCTTGTAATTCACTGAATGTTCTACTTCTATGTGTTACTGCACAGAGCATTATTGTCAGGTCTCTGATCATAACCCGCCTGCTGTGAGTTGGTAAAATGTATTTTAACACATTTGCCTTGAGACTTTACTTTCAAATGAATTTCTTAACATACATTTCAAAAACATACAAAAATGGGTTGGGAATAGACCTGATCAAAGCATTTTTATAAAGCACAGAAATTACAGTTTTCTTTCTTTTTTTTTTCTCATGTTCAAGGGAGAGAATTTTGGGGTACTTGTAGCAGTAACACATCTGCTGGCTGGTAGTTATTATTGCCTCAATGTTCACTGTTCCTGCAATTGCTCTACCTCCAATCTTATGTCACCAGCACCCCTAAATCAGTGGGTTACTTATATGGACTAATGTAGCAGGAAAGTTATGAAGGAGGGAGATTCTGCATAATCACTGCGGGTTGTTGGATGGATTGTTTGCTGGGTAAGCTTATCCCACTAGCATGCTGGATGATGGGGGAGGCAGAGGACATTGTGAGGAAGCCATCCTGGTTCAGTGGTATTGTGTGCCAGAAATGACTGATGAACAACCCTGTATTTTGCCTAGTCTTTACCGCAACCCAATATTTTTGAGGGTATGTCCAGCACAATCCCATTTCCTCTATCTGTGAGTACTGAGCAGACATTTCTGCCTCACTCTCTTGCCTCTTGTTAGCTCCTTCTGGGCTCAGGGCATTCATCAAGCCTCATCCATCTGGGTCATAGCCAGGGTTTCATCCTTACCTATGACAGTGCCAACCAGAAGTTAATGTTTTCATAAGACATAGCTACTGGAGTTTATGTGGATTTTAAAAAATGATTCTGCTTTTATGAAAATGTCTGTTTTTGAGCTGTTTTTCACCTTTTCATTACTGCAGGTAGATGCAGTGTAGCTTTGGGTTTAGGTGCTTTTGTCTTTTACATGCCTATGCGTGAATGGGACAGATGTGTTCAATCCTGTGCAGGTTACTTTATGTGGGCTACATTTGGCTTTTTTCATGAGCTATATGTGACAAGGTGAGGTGTATTTTGTGTTTTTTGTTAACTTAATTTCCGGTATATTTGGGTTTTGTACACAGTGTGAGTCACAAAATGAGGTGTGTTACATGTTTTAAAAGTGGCAATGATTTTGTGATGTACTTCTGTTTGGTACGGCAAGGTAAGTTACAGCTTTAAAAACTGTTTATTGATATGCTATATACTTTGCTTTAGAATGGTAATTTTGTGGTAGAAAAATGATAAATATTTTAACAACAAAGTTCATATGTAGATCCTTGATATAATAAGTTTGTTACAGTAAGATTCTTATGTATGAGGCTTGCTATTGAAGGATTATTATTTCATATTTTATTTAGTATAATCAGAATGTTGCAACTATTTCAGCTATTCATGTTATTTAGAGATTGTTTGAGAAGCAAAGTGTCTAATATGAAAAAGGCAGTAATTTATAAAGTGGACTATGCTGCTGATACAGTTGTGTCATCGTATCACGTGTCAGGAGGTGTTATCAGTTTGTGTAGAACTACGGGCACTTAGACTTGAATGTTAGTTATGATCTCACATACCTGTTTATTTGGTGTCCATCTGAAATATCATTCATTGAGTTTGTGGTCTTTGTTGTTGAGGAGTTACTCTTTAAATTTAAACAACTAAGTAAACATATGTACAGACACACACACACACACACACACACACACACACACACACACACACACACACACACACCCACACACACCCACCCCCACACACACATACACACACACACACACTCACACACGCACACACACACACACACAAATAGCATGTAATATTAAAGGTCTAGACACAGTAATGGATAAAAGAAAACTTGTAATCCCATTATTTGCTGGAATAGCTCTTCCCATATGCCACAAAAACTGGAACTTAGACTGAGAACAAGAGGCACAGATTTTAGAGTAAACAACAATTTATTAAAACAATACAATCAACTGTAAAAAACTTTCAGTTTAAAAATATCTGTAAGCCAATAGAAAGTATGTCTTCATCCCACAATTAAGTGACATCACAAACTCAACTATTAAAGACAAATACTTCTGTTAAAAACTTATTTGTTCAAGTGAACCCTGCAGTTCTTTAAAAAACACAATCCCCGGGATTCATGAAGCATATGCCAGATCTGCACAGCTCCCGGCGTAGGCATGCAAATCACCCCATGCCGTACTGCAGCATGCAAATGAAGGTACATAGTGATTCATGAAGTGGTGTAGGTGTAGTGTAAGCCTACAGAAATGTAAACCAAAAAAAAATGGTTTACATGTTGACAAACAGAACATCGTAGCCATGGAAGTGGACCAGACTCATGTATAACAAAGTTAACATATGCCAATCGCTAAATATACAGCTAATGGCATAAGAAAAGATGCACAACACATACAAAATAACATTTGATGTCATGGCCACAGTAACGCAAAGGACAACCATAGGGCATGTGTGCGCAAACGGGAACACAAGGAAATATATACAAATGTCATAAAATAGCAATGTAACAAAAATCATGATTTCACCATAATAGTCAATGGTATGCATGCTACATCACAACCAAGCTGTGAGGGCTGCTAAGGGCCTGTGACATTGTTCGGCGCGGTAACTATGAATTAGTAGTCAATGCCATGCAAATGAGGCAAGTAATAGTGAATCACAAATGTCCCGCCAGCCTAAGGATGTACAATACGGCACAGCACTACAACACCGAGGAGTGGTCTGTAGGAATGCATGACATCAGAAGTGGGGTGTGCCACTGCAGCTGTAAGCACATTGGAGCAATGCAAATCCAGGCTGCCCGTTGCTAAGCAAAGCTGCAGGACAAGGGCATGGATGTAGGTATAGCTTTGCTCAGCTGAGAGTACACATGGTTCCCGAAAGCGCATGAGTATATGGATGAAAACGTGCCCGAATCCCGGTAAGCGGACTCATGCGCCGCACACCACAGGCCAAAAAGGAAGTTTAGGGTAAGACAATAAGGAAATGCTACAGTAGGGTAATCGGAGTACAACCGAGCAATTAACACCTATTAACTCATAGTGGTCAATTGACACCAGCTAACAAGGCTGCTAGCAGCAACCTGCAGAACAGGATAGGGGAGGTGTCGGATTGCAAAGAAAAGAGAACTGCAATCGCCGAGCAAAGCAAACCTGCAGTAGATTCGCAATAGAACATATTTGGCAAGACAATCCTGGTTCGGGAAAGTACAAAACAAGAAAAGAGGCTGCTGGATGCATGACAGACAATGGGAGGGGAATTGTTAAGAAAAGCGGAGGCAAGGGAAAGAGGTACTCCACTGCAGCTAAATGTAATGTAACACCAAAGGCAGCACAATAGCAGTATCCATGGTAAAACACAAGATACCCAGCAGCCCCTAATGTACATACACACCCTATGACATCATCAGTGTTCAAAGCACAATAGTATAAAGTGTGAAGGCACCTCACACACACTTGTGTATTCCCAAACACTGCACCATCGGTGTAAACAGATGGGGAACTTTTACAATGTACATGTTGGGAGCTGCCATAGCTGTGATTCATCAGCATGTGTTGGAGACTGAAGGTGTTGTGGAGGATGATGCTGACAACCACCTCAGGCCCCGGCGGAGGAGAAGAGTGTTCAGACCAAGGTTAACCTACCAGGGGCTGCATGATCTGGAGATAGTAGAGCATTACAGGGTGGACAGGGACATCATACAGCAAATAGTGGAGCTGTGCCAGCCATGACTGAGAGCCAGAAACAACAGAGGGGAACCCATCCCAGTGGACACGAATGTATGTGTAAGTCTGAGAATACTAGCTACAGGTACCTTTCAAAGACCAACTGGAGATATTATGGGGATCTCACAGGCATCAGTATCCTGGGTACTCCACCAGTTCCTGGATGCCATGTTACCACATGCCAGTGAGCATATATACTTCCCCCGAACTCAGAAGGAGTTGGCCAGCAATATGCATCTCTTCTACCATGTGGCACACTACCTGGAGGCACTGGGTGCAATAGACTGCACGCACATGCATATCAAGTCACCACCCGGAGACCATGGTAGGTGCTACATAAACCACAAGGGATACCAACTGCCAGGTTGTGTGCAATGCCTAGGGCATTATTACGGATGTGTGTGCTGGCAGCCCTGGAAGCTACCATGACTCCCACATCTGGCATGCCTCACAGCTGTATCAGGTATTTGTCAGGGGGGACATCCCATATGGCCACCTTGTGGGGGATGCTGGCTATGCACTGGAGCCATGGATGATGACTCCCATCAGAAATGCACCCATGCAAGAACGCCATAATGAGGCACAGGCACAAACCAGAATCATCATAGAGCGTGTGTTTGGGATTCTGAAATCATGGTTCCGTTGCTTGGACATATCTGGTGGAGCCTTGCAGTACTCTCCTGGCATGTGTGCCCACATCTTCATAGTATGTGCCATGCTACATAATATGATCCTGCGGAAACAGCTGCAGCAGGGACATAATGGTGAAGGCCCTCACAGCCCACCGCAGTTGTCAAGGCCATCACAGGCACAGAGGGATTCAGACCACGAACACCCTGTACCAGCCTCAGTAGGCAGACAGAGGCGTGCCCAATATGCCCATGCCTTGGCAAAGAGGGAACGTATAGCACATACACTGACAGTGTAGGCCCCTATGGACTGACACACTTCTCCACCTGCACACACAGTAAAATGGATGGCACACACACATGACCACCTGCAAATTGTAATGTATAGGTGGCCTACTGTGTGAATCCTACATAGGCAGCCAACTATTGCACACACAACAGCTATTGGAACAAGGAAAGTCAACACCTGGACAGTAAACAAAGCTAACAGCATATTTTGATACTGTATGTATAGGTGCCTAGGTACATTGGTAGGTACATGCCCGATTGTCAGAGGCTATGCAGCAGCCTAGGCAAAATGTGTCTGCTATTGCCACCCCATCGGTCAACCAACTGTCCCTCTGTGGAGCAGAGCCAATATCCGGATCCACATGTGTAACCACTGTTCCCCACCTACTCTGCATGGATTTCCCGGTCTGTTAATGAGGGCTTCCATATAGTGTAAGTAGGGATGTAGTGCCAAAGCATGGGGAGTACCCATGACAGGTATCTGCCACCCCAGCATTCTCCAGTTATGGTTGTGTCAAGATGTAGAACATGACAGTGTGCGGCTCACTCTGACATAGATTCCCAATGCTGGCGCACATCCATTAAACATCACTCGGGCATACCATGAAGTGGTATCATCCATATGTAAACAAACTGAGTTACACATTTGACTGCAGTATGGAGGAACAGCCGTAGTACAGTCCACATACAAAACACCATTAACACTTGTACAAACAACAGATAACCAAGTGGTAAAACTACTGACCGTGTCATGTATGTACCCAGTTCCACGTCATGCAAGGTCCGTAACGTAATCCCGATGGCACGAATAATGGATGTTGGATGTAGTTCATTAGAGCATGTGGAAGCACATGTTAGCGGGTTAAAGCGGCGGCAAGTGACAGTAAGCGTTGTTTAAACAGGACTACATGGATATGCGCAAAACAGGTTTAAGCTTTGCAGAATTTCGTGCAGATCACGGTCATGGATGTCCAGAACAGGTGAAACCAGGATTATTCAGTCATGTACTAACAGTGCCTGCTCTGAGAGGTAAAACGACCACTGGCAGGAGTAGAACACGCAACCATGTACACACTCACCTAGCAGCAAGCTACCTGAGATGTACCAATGGCATGTGTGTATTGTGACAGGTTAGAACACAAAAGTGCGGGGTTCAGCAAACAGAATACACCGCCATGTACTCAACGAAAGGTGTGTGCACTCTCTCTCCTTCTCCCTGTCTATATATATATATATATATATATATATATGTACACACACATATATATATATATATATATATATATATATATATATATAAATTAGGGATAGAAAGGGTGATAGAGAGATGTATATCGATATATATGGAAATACATATATCTGCGAATATAAAGACAGGTTAATGACATGTACACAACCATGGAGGTACAAATGAATAGGATACTGCCAACTACCGAATGCTTTACATACCGACATGCGTAATGACAAGGATGGAAGACAGAAAGATCACAGTACCTGAACAGTATAACCACAAGTAATATTATCACAATGTCAAGGGACATGTAGTTATTGCTGCCAGTGCTGCGGTCCAGGTAGGTACTGTGTATATGTGTGGTTCTGATTGCTGTAGTGTGTGTAAGTTCATGTTGAGAGTGCGTTGTGTGTTTCCGTGGGACTGTAATGTGTGTGTGTGTGTGTGTGTTTGCATCATGGGTCTGTTCGTACAAACTCGGAGGTAGATTATTACAGTAGTTGTGGTCATATCCAGCCTTAAGCATATGGTTACCACCTGTTCCACTTTGAGAGGGACAGTCCCTCTTTGGGCAGTTGTGTCCTGACAACAAATATTAAAAAGGGCAAATGTACCGTGATTGTAGGACATAGTGATGTCCGATATATGAAGTAATAGTTGCATGTAATAGTTATGTCTGTCTCTCAAATACGTAAATTTGTGAAGAAACATAATAAGCAGCTAAAGTGCTACAAGAATAAAAGGTTCAATGTAGGGCAAAAGTAAGTTCTATCCTTTGTACTGACAGTGTTTGTGTAGGCCTCTAGACCCTGATGTGTGCCCAACAAATGTCCCAATATTACCAATTGAAAAGGTGGCAACCCAGGACAAAGAGTAGGAGTCACCAACACAACAGCAATGAGTGCAAATACTTGTGACAGAAATGCACAAGACAGCTTTCATGTAGCAACAGTTCAGTACATATTGATGTATTTGGGAGGGATTGAAGGATCAACATCACCTGCATGCTATGTAGGAACCAATTATCAATGGTTTAATGACTAAGCCTGCAATAACCATAGTATTAGTCTACTAAATGACATGTCTTCAATTAGGGAAGGGGCCCCCACACACATATGGAATATGTATAAATGCAGTCCCCACAAACCTTTATCTGCTATATACACCCACCTACATTTGCCCCACAGCCGACCCAATTGCAATGCAGACTGTAATAACATCAGAAACATCCACTCACTCAATGACATCTGCAGAAATGTTAACATACCTTGTGAGAGACACATTTGTAATGGCACCATGTGAAATCATTGCTGTTGTACAATGGAACAGACACCGATGTTACAGGTTTCATTTGCAATAGTCTCGTAACAGACGGTTGAGATAACAGCTACATTCACATGTAGAACTATTTACTGTAGCCATCACACACAATCCACAGGGGACATGATTTCAGAGTATCCGGGTCTCTCCATATAGCTGTTGCAATTTATCACAATATAATACATCCAGACTGTCTCCCTCAAAGGTAGGGCAAAAGGACAATGCCCAAGTGGAGTATTCAATTATACACCACTGTTGCCGTGTAATTGGCCAATGGAGTAGCTGCACAGCTGATGTGCATGTAATAATTTACTCCGGAACACCAATTGGTGGCAGGATACCACATGTTACAGGTATCCACGTATAAAACGAGGGCTTGCCACACATTCAAATCGTATGCTCATACCACTGAAACGTTTAAAGAGGAAAGGTGTACACAGATAGTATTGTATACTCGGACCACTAAGAAGGTATGTAGAACACTCAGTATGTTAGTGTATGTAGTGCCTGTGCTGTAGAAATGAAAGTGTATGCAATGCAGACAGTGGGAAAAGGTATTATGTAGTTATGTCTTGTTGAGCATAGTAATGCTTGTAGAAATTGTGTGTGCTGCTGTGGGCCACAAGGTAAACACCCCAGACACTACAAGGGATGCTATATAAGGGCTTTAAACATAACAATTGCATCCAGCTGCTGTTGTTGGTAGGGTATGTCCAACAAGTATGTGCCATAACAGGGGATAGCGTATGTTGATATACAGTAACAGTAGGCATATGTATGGGCATATAATGAGAATAACTTGCCTAAAGTGGTCCTGCTGTGCAATTATGCTTTGCTGCTTTGCATCATGGGATATGGTTTCAAATATGTGCAAAGTAAAATACTGTAGGTAGATAAGTCAAATATTTTACATAGCATGATTGGTATATTATGCAAACATAAGGTATGTGTATTGGACTGTACAATACACATTAACAAGATACATATGTCTTGTAGTCACCAGACAATGTAACAGCATGATAGCTAATTGAAAAGGAAGAGCTACTCAATAAACCATGCACAAAGGACATGTAATAGTGTCATAGATTCACAGTTAGGTACTATGCTGTCTGGCCAAGTCCATTTGTAAGCCCTAATACAGTGTTGTCACTGGCGGCACCTCCCTAGGTTACCGTCCTGTGCCTTTGAACAGCACAGCCATTTGTTTCCTGCACCTGTGTACAGCACAGCCACTGCAGTAATCCCTGGCGTACATGTCTGTCCCCCATCCACCCATCGAGGTACCTCATGAAGAGTGCTAGTGAGTGTCCCTGTCTGATGTACATAGGAATCATGTTCCAAAGCATGGTGGGTGTCCGTTTCAGGAATGTATCCCTCCAGCACGTGCTTCTCATCGTAGTGTTTGGGTACATATCCCAGAGCATGTCGCTCTTAGTGGCCTTTCCTTATGTTGCTTATGTGGAGCATATCCATCAATATTGGTGTGTACATTGGCCTTGTATGTTCAGCAGAGGTCACCTCCAAGTATGAAAATGACTACAGTTGGGGTTCCAGTAGTTGTGCTGCATATGTCATCCTTTGGAGGTGAGTAATACTGTTGGTGTGTTAATGTTGTGGTATTTAAAGCTATTGCTGTCTCGTAAGGTACACCCCAAAGGGGGTGTTGTACCCATGAATGTGTTTCATAAGTCAGGAGTATAGAGGTACAATGGCAGGCTTTGTTCCGGCTACAAACCAGTACAGGTTACGGTGGCCATGTAGAAGGATATCCACGCCCTCTTGGCAATAGGTTATCAAAGGAGTGGGTGCTATCTATGTGTGTAGTACAATCCCTTATAATGTCTCATGTATGTAGGGGACCACCATCTATGTGATAGTCACAGGGTGATTGTTGTAATCCAAAGGGTATGTCTATGCACCATCTGCCATGCTGCTTGAGGCCATGTTACCGACGGCAGGTATCCGTCACAGTGATATCCATATGGAGGGTGTGTATATTAGCTGGTGAATCAATCATGGCCCTTAGTTTGCAGTCATCTGGAAACCTATGCAGGGAAAGTCTGTCTGTGCTGGAATGTACCTCAGGGAAGTCCATAACAAACATGAGGGTCCCTATGACTGAGGACTGGGGTATGCCAATTGTAACTGATGTACAGTAGGAACTGTGGTATGCTACCCTCACTGTGTGTGTCCTGTCCGTGAGCCACTGTGCATAACATCCTAGGATGTATGGGTCGCTGTGCAGGTGGATGTGTATAGTGACAATACCAGAATGGTGAACGGTGTTGAAAGCCAATGAGAGGACAAGGTAGGCTGTGTGGACCCCCTTACCATCATCTACGACCTTGGTAACTGTCTTGCAGGACTCCACCAGGTTTAGGAGCCATGTTGTGGCTCTAACAAATCCAACCTGGGTGGTATCAAAGGTGTGTAGGCCAACAATATCTCTGTGAAGGACTTCCATGATGATGTTCTCAATAGCCTAGCAGAACAGTCTAGTCAGGTGTATAGGGCAATAGTTCCTCTGGTCCATTGTGGTGCCACCTCTGTGGAGTGTGATAACTGTTGCTGTGTGCCAGTCAGGGTCCACAATGCCTGATACAAGGCTACTAGTGAATCTGGTGCCCAAGTGGGGATCCATGTCATTCTGACATTTGTGTAAAATGCAGCCTGGGATGTAGGATGGTAACATGGAGTGTGTGTTCCAGGCTTCAGAGAGAGCAGGTCTGAATGGCGTAGTTGTGACCGCAGGGACTCTGAATTGATCCTGTATAGATGTGCGCCCATGAGGGTGTGAGAGGGGTGTAAAGTTAGCTGCCAGGTTATTGCCAATATTAGTCGGTTCTGTAATGTGTCTGCCTAACCGTTGTATGTCAGAGCAGATGTGGGTATTGCCATCGAGAGTAGTGACATACCTCCATAATGCTTAGTGGTAGTCCTTTGAATGTGTCGCAGTAATGTTGACATAGCTAGTGTTGGTGGATGTAAGAAGGGATCCCAGAATCCAACTGAGGCTGACTAGGGAGCCACACCACCCCTGGGAGTGTACCCTACTTTGCAACTGTCTCCTCCTGTTGTGCAGTATGTCCATGGCAGTGGACCCCCTGAGGGGCGTCCGTTATGTGGTGGGTACTGTCATGACTCTGTGTGGGATAGCATGATCCATGCAGTTGTGTAAGTGCTAATGAAGTGCAGTTGGGAATGTTTCAGTGTTTGTAACTATATTGTCCATCTTGCACGGATGTCATGGCGTTTACTACTCCTGTCATACAAAGTGTGAAGTTGGCTCTGTATAAATATTGTACTGTGTTTTCTGTGAAGGGTGTGGTGCTGTGATGTGGATAACAAGGGTGATTAGCATACGTTCAGAACTGACCAACGAGGGGATACCCCAGGTGTGTTACACCAGTCACACATGTTGGTAATGTCCAGGTCTACGACATTGTTGGCCTTGGTTGTGGTGTGTTTATGTTGACCCAGCCGAATGGAGTTTATCAACCCATGACAGTGTTGGCCTAATGTGTCAGTACATGAGTAGGTATCACAGTTAGGTGTGTGGTAGTGTCAGTGTCACATCAGTAGTTCCTGTGTGAATCCTACTTTCCAGTACACCAAGAAATGAGGGATGTTAACCATGGGATATGTTGTGGAATCCGTAGCAAGCTACAATTTGTACAGCAGTTCTGGCCACAGTTAGTTGCACTTGGATTGCCTCTGATGCATTGTGCTAAGCCACCAGCATGGAGGTGTGTACATCCCTGTGACATATGGACACACCCCTGCCGTGGGTGTTGTGGTCCTGGTTACATGACTGAAAGGTGTGGTCTGTGTAATAGCCTGTCAGTGCAGGGGTGTTCTCTGGAGTCTAGAAGCAGGTCACGGTCACTGCAGAGACATCAAAGTGGTCCATTATAAGGAGTGCCTTGGATGAGTGCATGTGAGATGGAGATGTGTCTAAAACAGGCAGTATAGGAGCAGCAAGATCTTGAGATGTTAACCATAATCCCAGGGCCGACAGGTGCAGGACATCTGTGGCAAAGCGTTGAGGTTTGTTGACCATGTCACTCAAAGCAGACAGATACTGGATACCCTTGGAATGACACCAGATGCATAGGCAACTGTTGACATGAATAATTCTGTTGTTCCACTGTGTCATCAGTCAGGACTAACACAGAATGCTTCTCAGGGCTAGGGCGATACCTGCCTGGGCTACAAGATCGGAGAGCTATTGCATGTCCCTGTACATGTAGTCCAGGAAGTTACATCTCAGGGCATTCACACTAATGTGGAGAATGACAGCCATATTGTACCTGTTGAGGAGTGACCTGAGTGCATAGGTCACATTGTGGATCCTGTTACCCGACAGCCAGATGTCAGTGACTATCACCTTGTGTGGCCTGCTGAGTGGGACTTCAGTGTGACCACCTACAGAGTCACCTATGACTAGTGTGTTGTGTATGTTATAACACCCTATTGGCTGTAGTTGATGGGCACACATGAGTCTGTGGCCTATAAGCAATTGGTGTTGTGTTTGGTGATGGGGGCTGCCTCTGTTGCCTACATAGAGTAGTATGGTGGGGCTCCGCAAATGTTGTACTCTTACTATGTGTGGCTTGTGGTGGTGGAGATCTACTGAGACTATGGGATGAGTGGTGTGTGCTGCAAATGTTTAACATCCCCACATGATTGTCAGGGTAAGTCTGTGTTGAAGAGAACATTACCTCCAGCATGGCTACATATGTTTAACTCCCACAGGCTGTAGTGTCGTATGTTAGGAGGTGAGCATTGACTGGGTACATGAGCCGATTGCTATATTGCCACATGTTGCCCACAGTCATCATATAGACAGGCAATAACACTGGTAATTGACATTTGGACATGCCTGTCTAGTCAACCAGTACTCACAAGATATGTGAGGTAAGTGTGTACAACAGCTGTTGTACTGCAAGCATGCTGGAAATGTAAGGACAAACAGTGTTTACCAGGAGGAAATGAGTAGGTTTGAGTGATAAAGTAATTAGTAGCTCATGAAGTGTGTACATGTTCTGAACAAGTGCTGAGCATGCATAAGCAATACAGATAGGGTGTCAGGTAATTTCAACTCACTGCCCCCCCAATAGGTACACAATCACATATCCATGAACATGACAGAGCCCCTGAAACCATAACTATCATGGTACAAGGTACACTCTAGCTGCATGTGACCTGTCCAAATCCCTGGTCGTACAATACACATATGGCAAAACAGTTGGTTCTACACATACACTGCCATGTAAAACATAGGTTCATGGCAGTCTGTGAAAATACAGAATGGATCATACTAACAATCATCACAACCCCCAAAGTGGAGACGCCACTCATAATGGGAGGCACAGCACTATCACCCTGCTGAGTATGGTCTGAAAGCCTATGAACCTTAATCAACGTAGATATTGTTAGCAGTACAGCTGTAGATTACAGTACTGATGTATACATACCATAAAGCATACCTGTGACAGGTCAGTGGACATCATCACACATACTGTGTTCCACCTACACTCAGTATACTACATGTACCATCGTATGTCACAGGAGTGTTCTAGCAGTGGCCTGTTCACAGAAGCAACACTACAAAAGGTGTCTGAGTGACATGTGCAGAGCACACCAGTGGCAGCTACAGTAAACTAGGTTAATGTGTTGTACTCCCCTGTCATTGTAGCCCATACCACACAGACAAATGGGTGGCATCTGCATATGTGAGAATGTGAATGGCCATGACCTAGGAGCAATAGCTCACTCAGTGTTGTGGATAACATACAGCATGGGCTTTGTGGGTGAGGTGCGTGACATGTGTGCACAATCTGACAGCAGCTTATTGCATTGTCACCACTATGTTACTAACCGTGTACCCATTAACTACCACCTCGGCAGCGGTCAACATTATGGACACTGTGTGTAAGGGATAGTGCTGTGCAGTTTACCTCCCTGAGCTAGTGGCATCACCAGGGCTATTAGGTAGTCATAAGAGGCAACCTAAGTCATGACAGGGTGCCATCCATGAGCATAGAGATCATTGGACAGCCATACTCAGCACTCATGTGACCAATATTGGATCACATATCGCCTTTAAGGGGTATTGGCCATGCTGGGATGGGCGTCACCAGCCTTCACAATCCTCATCTCCACTATGCAGCATGCTGCCTACCCTGCATAAAGACATGCAACACTGTGATTTTGGACATGCTACACGTAAATATCCTGATCTGAAAGACATACGTCATGGACAGCCACCATCCTAGTACAGGGGTCGCCACATGCCGGACAGATCCCTGTGCCATATATGTGACATACTCCTGCCATACCGTGCAACCCTGTCCAGCAAAGCTGTACATGTCATCTCTGTCATACATGGTGTGATGACCGCATGGTAGATGTATTAGTGACTGTCTGGATCAGTAATGTGGCACTGATTCATCTGTCGCTGGGAACATGGCTGTTGGATACACCTAGAAAGCCTGGCATCCTATGGCCATACATGGCCCAGGACATACAGGATACTACATGATCCTGGCCGTACATGCTATAGTTGATAACCATCCCTGCGAATACCATCCGGATAGCAATTGTCCCATGTGTATCATATGTGCAACAGTGGCGATACGTGGCAGGATGTTGAACTGTTGTACAGTGCCGTGTAGATGTATGTGGCAAAACACATGCTAGTAAAGGTATCCGTGCACATGTCTGCATTGTCACTGCCCATGTCTGTAAAGGTAGTGTATGTGATGATATGTGACATATACACAGCATCAGCGTCAACAGCATTCATGTGCACACATCCAGGCATGTGCTGATAGGTATGAACACCAGTACAGGCAAACAGACATGGCCAAAGCACAACAGCATTCACATGGAGTATGAGCAATGTAATGAGGTGACACATGTATATGGTGATAATATCCAATACACATTGCGTGTTACATGTGTGTGAAACAAACATGTCAGTCATGTGAGTGTCATGACGATTTGCAAAGACAACTGTTCATAAGTACTAAATGTAATACACATGAATGTGCATCTGTGTCTCTGTGCATCTCTGAGATGCTGTGACCTGTCTCCATCAATATGTCTTACAGATAATGCCTCGATCACGACCGCCGGCATATAGCCGCATGGAGAATGATGCACTCATACCATACCTTCATGACAACTATGAGGAACTGTTCAGCCATTTGCCACAGCATGGCCAGCAGCATGATGACCTGTGGCAGGAACTTCGCAGGAGGGTCAATGATGTGGGTGGCCATAACCGCACCTACCAGCAGGTGCGCAGACATTGCACAGACCTGATCCGACATGCTAAACAGCGTGCCAATGCAATCGCCAGGGAAAAAGGTAGAACAGGTGGTGGGCCGCAAACCCAGCCCCCACTCACACCTACCAAGGAGCTACTGGCCAGCCTGGGGACCCCATCAGAACAGCATCCATAAACTCTAGCTGCCATCATGGAGGTGGGTGTCTCCCAACCACAGAGCCTGCAGTTGCCTGGTAAGTCACTACTGCACATAGAAATATTATATCCCATGTAGTTGCATGTGTCACTGTACACTATGTAATGTAACATCATATGCAAGGTATGTTTACACACATGCCGCATACTATAGTATGCTACCCTGTGTATGCACACATGTGCATACTCTGTAGTATATGCTACTGTACTGGCGAATGTGTTAACATGCAAAGTGCACCCTGTAGATGTCATACAGTCATGGATAATAATCTAACCGCTGTGTCACCCCTATACAGGTACCTCTGGCATGCCGCAGAGACAGCAGTTTGTTGCAGGTGAGACAGTTATCAGTATCAGGCATGTGAATGGGCAGATCTATTCGCCATGTGGCCACTTAACAGTTGTACACATAATGTATGGTCCAGTCATGATATACAGGTCGCAGCATTCATCAATCACACTGGCCACCCATGTGCAATATCTAAAAACAAAATGAAACAACAACATGACCTCATAGTAACTCTCATTGATAGATGTGTGGACAGCTGTCCATACAACGGTGGAGGCATTGTTCAATGTATGAATATGTACTATACATCATAACAACACATGTGGGATACGCAAACAGTACTACACAGTGAGCTGGGATATGGGCAGCCCACATGATCCACCATTGTGGAATGTGCCCCTGCAATGAGTGCAGACATTGTGATGTGCCAGCTGACATGTTCCAGACATGTAGTGGTCCCGCTGCAACATTGTCACAATATCCAATAAAACATTCCCCACATACAAAACATATAACTCTTTGTCTGTATAACCCTGTGGACACTGGAGTATCTGACATCTATGGGTGTATGTCATATGGGACAACAGACAGGTGACATAGATGGCCATCACAGACCTCTGGCCAACACATGTTCACACATGGCCATGGAGGATGGCCAGAGACATGTAGTAACACACAGTAGATGTGATGTGCATGTGTGTACACCCTGTTGCACATTGTGTACACACGGTTCATCTATAGCCTTTGTTGAATGGTTATATAGTAGATATGGAACACTGGACATCCTAATAGCCTGTGCACAGCTTGTGGAGGTGTCACTTAATCTGACCACATACGATGTGTTGCACATCATGACTGTGTCACAGCATGAAGGTTGTCACCTGTACAACTTACACATACATACACAGACACCACATCAGGCCAGAGATGCCGTACAGTTCCCTTGCTGCTGTCGGACATTACTGTCAGCCGTGCACCTTGTGTGTGGTACATACATGTCATGTGGAACATGGTGTATTGAGCAGTCTGCCATGTGTGGACATGGTTGACAGGCAGCTAAAACATGTTAGCAGTTGTGCAGGGCTGTCATCAGTATGTTGTCTGGTGACCTGTCACACATGACACAGCATGGTTTAGTGTGTATACACCTCAGCGACGTGGGTCACAATCCACAGTATGTATGTATTGTGTATGCACACAGTCATGGCTATGCACTGTATGTGTATTCCACAATATATATCAATGGAGACACCTCAGGATTCCATGCAATGGCACAGTGTCTGTACTTCACACTGTATAGCAATATAGACGCCTCATACCACCCTCAATGGTCATACACATCTGCTAAAAGTGCATTCAATCTGTAGGGCATACAGTCAACACTGCAATGTGACACCATTACACCACTGTACATGTGTCAGGACACCATTGTGTCAAACATGTATGCATGTCACTGCACACAGCAGCAGATTACATGTCATACTACATGTTAATGTCAAGGACATATGCCTCACATCAGCCATGTGTACTGTTAACCTGTGCTGGTCCACATGGTGTATCACAGGGATGCAAGCTTACTACCATGATTGCGTGAAATGCATGGCTGCTGCTATGACACTTGCTTGCTGTTGTGTGCAACCCAGGGATGTAATCCAACTAACACTGTTAATGTCTGAGATGCATGCCGTCTGCTGTATCACATGCATGCTGCATGCCTTCTGTCATATCACATGCGTGTGTGTCTGTGCGTGTGTGTCTGTGCGTGTGCATGTGTGCATGTGTGTCTGTGCGTGTGTGTGTGTCTGTGCATGTGTGTGTCTGTGCATGTGTGTGTCTGTGCATATCCATTGTAATGTAGAGTCTTTGTTTGCCTTCACAGGTGATGTAGGTGCGTTGCCCTCCTGCGGTCCATCTGATGTTAGTGTCCCCACAGACTCTAGCAGTGATGAACATATTCTTGAGGTACATGCAGGGTTGTCAGGGGCTGAATCTGTGCCTGTGGTTGCCATCCCACCTATATCCCCCTCTTCCCCGCACACAGTTCTCATGCCAACACATACCCCATCACCAGTGGTCATAGAGGAAGGACAGTTACAGTGTGTCAGCTCGGAACAGGAATGTGTGGTGGCCAAGGAAGGTGTGTTGTCACACCATGGTGTCAGTGAACTGACCGCAGATGTGCCACACAGGCATATGGCCAGTGCTGCTCGTAGGAGGACCCCTGGTTGACATGCACCTGCATAACAGAGCGCAGCAGCTGGTGTCACCAGACACATGTTTCAGACTGTAATGGCGGCACAGGCACATGCTGAATGGCTGAACAGAGAAGGGCAGAGGCTTCAGAGGGCTGCTATCTGTTCTTTGAATGAAAAAATCCAGGCATTGGCAAATGCTCAGCAGCAGATTGCCGACGTTTTGGACAGGCGATTGGGTGACATGGTTGGAATCCTTGACCGTGGCATGGCAATCTGTGCACGTGAGCTGTCTGTGCTGGAACATTTGGTAGGAGTGAGACATAGGCCACGTGGACATAGGCCAGCTTCACCACCTGGTGCAGATCTACACGAATGAGCCACCTCACATGCCCGCTCCCATAGTGCCGGTAGCAGCAGCAGTGCAGCTGGTGCTGTGCTGTCCACACCAGGACACAGCAGGCCATGTGAGCATGGCCCTGGATGGTCCCAGTGGGGACACAGTTCCAGTGGACATGTGTCATCGGACAGTACCCATTCTGTACCTCTGTCTGGTAGTGCCCGTGCAACCCCTGGCAGGCACAGGTGACGTGGCCGTGGACGGACACAGTGAGTTGTACAACCTGGTCTGTACAATCTGGAGCTGTCAACAATACCCCTGTGTAGGCCCGATACATGGCAGAACTGTGTGTACACATACACGCACACACCAGAAGCATCTGTAGGGCACCAACACCCTCATGCATAATAAACACACATGCCCAAGTAGATCACAGGCCCTAACCCACACACACAATGTCATCCACTGGTGCAGCCTAGGCCCCTGGCAAACATTATCACCCTGTGCTTATGATCATGCCTGTGCCGCATCCCTGTCATCTACACCATCAGTGCAGGGACATGCTCATATGGTCTGATGCACAGGGTGAACAGATTAGTGAGATAGTTGTATATTACGGTTGTTGTGTACTATTTGCACACAGCAGAGATACTATGTAGTACAGGATTAGACTGCATTGTTATAGTTATATGTTCACAGTATGTGTCTTGCTAACAGTCACAGCATGTTGGTAATGATGCCCTGCTTCCCTCCTTAAGGTCTCATTGCATGTGCCAGTGCATGACAGTGTTTGCGGTTGGAATGCATTGTTTTATGTTTACAGTATGTGTTTTGGTAACAACAGTAACAGCATGTTGGTAAGGATGCCCTGCTTCCCTCCTTAAGGTCTAAATGCATGTGCCATTAAGCACCAGTGTTTCCAGTTACAAGATGTGTACATGTGGAGTACTCACAGGCATGGATGGCAATACCAGCATGCTATACGTAGCCTCTACCTCACTGTTAGTAAGGCTGATATTCCATAGATCTCTACACACCTAATGATCCAGGAGCATGTGAGCTGTGTACTAGGCTATGGTGGCTAGAGACGGGACATCCATACCGGGTGACTTCACAGGTACAGCTACATGGTGCGGGGGGTTTACACAGTGGTCTAGCTGATGTCAAGGGTGGGGGCCAGTTGATAGCATGGGGACTCACTGTGTAGCAGTAGAACACTGTCACATTACAGTATGCAAACACACACATACACAGACACACACAGTAACACACCCACACTCACGGAGTCAACGACACTGTAACACACACTGGATAGTGTTGAAGTGAGGAGCCCTGCCTCTGTGCTAATCACCATTACAGCACGGTACACCCACATGATGCGACACAGAGAATGGACATGTACAGGTAGTCAGTAGTGCGTAAGACTGACAGCATAAACAGGGTAGTAGGCTGCATCACCTTGAGGGGTTGGGGCACTATCAGTTTTCAATGGTAGCATACATCCCTACTCCATGCACCAGACAGCCATACATACATACACATACACACACTGGAGTCTACATGTCATGCACATACAGATAGCTGACATGTGTGATACACACACCACCCCTGCCTATGTCTTGTTGTCTACACTGCAGTTTGTACAGATCTCTACAACAGTGTACAGATGTGGGTAACAATTGGGATGTATTCCCCAACATCCATGGCATATATGGTCACACAGGCAAACACACATGGCAGTACTGTGAAACAAACACCTGCTATCTTCTGATACGTCTGACAGACATGCAGCAGGATTGCCCGCATAACAATGTGTACCGATGCTACCTTCGGAAAGTGTGCTGCTATATGAACATGGGAGGACTTAAGTGTTACAGGTGTCAACTGCTTTACAATCAGAGACACCCTGACCACTTTGTAGGTTGTATATGTACACCTTCAATTACCGGAAACATAGCCTACTGTTTGCACATGTTTTGGTAGGACGGCGTGTAACACACCTGTGAGCTGTCTCCAGCAAACATCCACCTGCAGAGGTGGCCCACCACTTTATGTACACACGCCCATCCATACCTGATGTACATCTTACCATTATGTCAGTATTTCACCATATACAGGTGTCAATGATGGGACTGCATTGCAACTGCACGTTGTAGTCAGACACAGATAAACTGCAAACATCAGCTACTGCTCATGCATTGCAGATGAATGCACACCACTACATGTACATGTGTATAGGTCCTACATTCCTGTCATGTAGCCGTGTTTGTACGCATTGCAATTGGTGAACATGTGACATACATGACACATGGACTGTTGTATGCTATGATAGTTGTCATGGGTAACCAGTACAGAGGGAATGTTAACTCAGTTAACATTGCTACCTTATGTACTGTTAGCATTGAACAGCCATGGACCTACCTTCCATGTGCATGCGTGTAATCACTGTAGCCACATGTCTGCATGAAGAACAGCATTAGCTATGCTATGTACATATGTGTTGTGTGTGTGTGGGGCATGTACATATCCACGGTGGTTGCATGTATGTCACATCCAAACATGGGTGTGTTGTCTGGTCTACAGCAACAGTTATCTGTTACAGCTGTATAACACCCAGGGCCCCCGTTATGTGTACAGCCGATCTGGTTAGGATTAGTGGTATCACTGCATTGCATAACACATGATGGAACCCTGTCAGTACATGGGTAGTCTGCACAGTTGCTGTACAGCTAGGTACAGTACACTGGTCATGAGTAACATGGTGTTGTACTAATGTATGGATGTGTGTCACTGGTCCGAGGACACGGTGATGTGTGAGGGCTACAAACTACAGTGCGGCATTTACCCCTGTGATCTGCACCCAATACATCTGTGATGGCTTTTGAGAGTGTACTGGTCAGTACATTTGAGTGGCCTTCATATACATGGGGACACTAACACCTGGAGCAGTCCGTAACGGTCTTATGGCACACATGTCAGTATCTGAGGTATACAGTGGTAGTGCTATTGTGCATGACTGCGCCTTATGCCAGGTGTTCCTCACTGCACAGATGTCAGTATTCCCCATTGTTGGATCTAGATTGGCAGCTATGATTATGAACGCTACACATCTAGCACTATTTGGCATACACATACAATGCAGTTGTCCTGTAGGTGTCAGGATGTTTACCTGGTCTCAGGTTCTTCGTCTATGTATGGTACTACATGTGCGAAGTGCCCACTCCTGCCAGGACAACACCACAGGTGGTATTACTGTGCCAGGTTTGGATTGGTACAGCTAATGTGATGGACAGCAGCAGACGTGTACACGACCGGTGTCAGACATATGTCGTACAGCATTCATGCTAACAGTGATGACTATCAACACACCGTGCCCTTCTCTGTTTAGAATCTGTGTGCATACAAGACAGCCCTTCTCTACTAAGTGTGTGAGCATGCCCAGCACGCCGTTTTGTAGATGGACACATAGTAGCACACATCTGTCTGGAATGCACTAAGTGTGTGAGCATGCCCAGTGACACCTTGTGTCAGTTGTGTGCCCCTGTGTATGGCCATGGCCATTGTTATCCTGTATAGCAATAGTGGTCATCCAAGCATCAGATGACCATACCCCACATCAGGACGGATTCCAAAATTTAACACAGTGGTTCACAGGTATGTACACCGTAACTGCCAGCATCAATGTCGATGTCTGCATTCCTAGGTCATATTGACTGTCTTGAAAGGTGTACTGTCTGTGGCGCATCTCGTATCTATGTAGTGTTGTACTACTGCTCCGTAGATAGCCAGTTGTCCTGCTCACACCACTGCCATGTTTTCATCTCCGTCTGCCTTGGGACACTTTTATGCTTTTAGACTCCATACAATCCCTATCGGTGTCTTTGCCTCTGCTTATGATATCACCCACCTGGAAGTATGCCTCTGAGAGTGCTGTGATCCAGTAATCTCGGTAGCACGTTCTGTAAATGCATAATGCTGTAGTGTGGTAAGGTAGTTAGTTCTATGTTCGAATCCCAGCCCTGCCGTTTGTGTGGTTCCAGCTGCCTGGGGCAGAGTAATGTTTTTAGACAGCTCACTCTCTGTACACTCCCTATTGGCATTTTTGCCTTTACTGATGATGTCACCCACCTAGAAGTCTGTCTCTGGGAGTGTTGTGATCCAGTAATCTCGGTAGTGTGTTCTGTAAATGTGTAATGCTGTAGTGTGATAAAGTAGTCAGTTTTATGTTCGAATCCCAGCCCTGCCCTGTGTGTGTGTGTTACCAGCTGCCTGGGGACAGAATAATGTTTTTAGACAGCTCACTCTCCGTATACTCCCTATCAGCATATTTGCCTTTACTGATGATGTCACCCACCTAGAAGTCTGCCTCTGGGAATATTGTGATCCAGTAATCTTGGTAGCGCGTTCTGTAAATGCGTAATGCTGTAGTGTGATAAGATAGTCAGTTTTATGTTCGAATCCCAGCCCTGCCCTGTATGTGTGTTACTAGCTTCCTGGGGACAGAATAATGTTTTTAGACAGCTCACTCTCCGTACACTCGCTATCTGCATCTTTGCCTTTACTGTTGATGTCACCCATCTAGAAGTCTGCCTCTGGGAGTGTTGTGATCCAGTAATCTCAGTAGCGCATTCTGTAAATGCCTAATGCTATAGTGTGATAAGGTAGTCAGTCCTATGTTATAATCCCAGCCCTGCCGTGTGTGTGTTTCCATCTGCCTGGGGACAGAATAATGTTTTTAGACAGCTCACTCTCTGTACACTCCCTAATGGCGTCTTTGCCTTTACTGATGATGTCACCCACCTAGAAGTCTGCCTCTGGGAACGCTGTGCTCTAGTAATCTTGGTAGCGCATCCTGTAAATGCGTAATGCCATAGTGTGATAAGGTAGTCAGTTCTATGTTCTAATCCCAGCCCTGCCGTGTGTGTTACCAGCTTCCTGGGGACAGAATAATGTTTTTAGACAGCTCACTCTCCGTACACTCCCATCGGTGTCTTTGCCTTTGCTGATGATGTCACTCACCTAGCAGTATGCCTCTGGGAGTACTGCGATGCTGAAATCTCTGTGGCGTGTTCTGTTACTGCGTAATGCTGTAGTGTGGTAGAATAGACAGGTAAGTGCTCGATTCCAAGGCATGGCAGGTGTGTGTGTTTGGTAGGTATACCCTATGTGTTTGTCTGTGGGTGGCTAGCTGCAGGATGTGCTCAGTGTGTTTTGTTGCTGTCCTATATAGTGTCCACAGCCTGCATAATCTGACAAGACACTGGGTTGTCAACACATACATTCGCCAATAGGTCTGGTGAGTAAATGTCAGCAGCCCTACTCTTACCCTTAATGCAGTCTGACCCATGTTCATAGGTTCATAGGTTCATACTAGGCTATCTGCCCGAGGGCATTTACAAGCCTAGCCCATAGTTTTGTGGCTTATGCCACCCCTTTAGTATGGGGAACTATACCCATTATTTTGCTGTGCCTCTGTTGAGCAGTGACACTGAGGTAATCCCTGGGGTATATCTGCGATCTCCCATCCATTGGTCAAGATTTCTCTTGAACAAGGCCAGCGAGGTGCTCTGCCTCACATGTGACACAACAAAACACACATGCCTTGATAGTAACAACACTACAGGATGCAGGTGGCACATGTAGATTCCTTTTCATTCCTGTCTAATGCTTTGCTGCCATGTGGTCTGTTGTTGTGATATAAATGCAATATCTACATATGTGTGTAGATGTATATGTGTGTATGCATGTATATATATATATATATATATATGTATGTATATATATATATATATATATATATATATATATATATATATATATATATATATATACATATAATATATATGATATATGTAGATATAGAAAGATAGACATAGATATATACATATATGTCTGGGGACATCAGCACTATTGAATGTTTGTGCAGGATGATCTGTATGTGACAACCTCGGATGTATGTATATCTGCCATGGGGTAGTGGTAATGCACATCGTCTGTTGTGTGCAGGGTCCCGGGTTGTTGTCGTGGAGACACCAGTTATTTTGTTGCTGGGAAGACCATGGGACATCAAATACAGTGATAGTAAGGCACCTATTACCAGCTGTGTACAGATCTGAGTGACACTAAGCAGTGGTTATTAATTTGGGGGTTCAGTATGGGTCATATAACTATTCATTAGCAGATTATACTATGCAGATGAGGTTGACATTAGTGTATCCCATTTATCCCCAGGGTGTGATGCAGATCCCTGGAGTGTATGTGTGTAGTTAGCCGGGTTCAGGGCTCGAATATAGTTGACAGCATGGGGGGGGGGGTCAGGCATACTGTACGTACATTGCAGAACTGTGCCTCAGGAGTGCTTTTGCCTTAGCACGCCTAAGCTAGGGGTGTGTCTATACCTGCCTGGTGACATTGGGATTGACAAAAGCAGTAGTGGGGTAATCAGGGTGTACAGGCTGCACAAACAGGTGATGATCACCACAATCAGCAGATTACATGGCCAGCCCGCACCTGAACAGTACGGTAATGTGAGCAAGCGGCATACACACAGGTTTCTTCCACACTCTACACCACCGGTGTATTCCTGCGGAGACATTTCACAACACAGTCCAAGCAAATGAGAAGGGCTGCAACAGGCAACGTAGAACAACATGTGCAGGAGGATGAGGGCAGTGAGGATATGTATGCTGCCGAACAACCCTTACTGGGGTGACATAAGACTTTATAGACCCAGGGTGACTTACCAGGGGCTACATGAGCTGGGGATGGTGGAGCACTATGGGGTGGACAGAGACCTCCTACAGTGGCTTGTTGACCTGTGCCTGCCACACCTGACACATCAAACAGGCCAAAGGAAACCCATCACAGTGGATACCATGGTATGTGTTGGCCTAGGTATACTAGCCACAGATACCTCACACAACACAACTGGGGATATCATGGGGATCTCACAGGCATCTGCATCCAGAGTATTGCACCAGTTCACAGACGCCATGTCAACACATGCTAGTCAGCACGTACATGTCCTCAACACACGTGATTAGTAGACCAGCAATATGCATCTCTTCAACCACATGGCTAACTACCCTGGGGTACTGGGTGCTATAGCCTGCACACACGTACACATCAAAGCACCACCCGGTGAGTGGGGTAGGGCCTACATTCACTGCAGAGGCATACCCTCCAACAGCTAGGCCATATGCGATGGTCAGGGCATTAGATTGAATGTGTGTGCTGTCTGCCCTGGAAGCTATGATATTCCGATATATGGATTCTGACACAGCTGTACCACACCTTTTCCAATATGGACATCCCCTACAGTCTCCTAGTGGGGGATGCTGGGTAACCACTGGTGTCGTGGCTGATGACACCCATCAGCAATGCACACACACCTGAACACTCACACCATAATGAGGCAGATGCACAGGCAAGACATATAATTAAGCATGTCTTTGGGATGCTCAGGTCACGGTTCTGGTATCTGAACACATCCGGTGGAGCCCTGCAGTATTCACTAGCTACATGCACACACATTGTTATGGTATTTGCTACGCTACACAATATGATCCTGCAGTAACAGTTGCAGCAGGGACAGCATGGAGCAGGGCCATATGGCCCAACACCACTGCCAAGGCCTGTACAGGCACAGTGTGACTTGGAGCAGGAGCTACCTGAGCAGGGTCCAGTCGGCGAAAGGGCCGTGCACAGTATGTTCTGCCCTTGGCAAAGAGGCAACACAAGGCATATGCACTGACACAGTAGGTACCCGGGGATTTCACCCTCTCTGACCTGCTCACAGAACAATGGATGCCGAACATGACACTACCTGTGCTCGGACATGTATAGGAGGTGTACGGTGTGCATCCGACATAGGCAGCCCTCCAGCATCATCCTCAGGTCCGGAACACACCCAGGGTACGTCAATCGACCTAACAATTGGCAGTTGTATTACAATGTGTATTTACCCATTGCTATGGTATGTATGTGAGCATACAAGAGACTTTGGTGGCCGAATGTTAGGGCAGCAGACAGTATACCTCCATAGTGGCACCATGACGTCTGCAGCACATACGGGGGTCACAGTGGTAGCCAGTAGTACCCAGGGTGTCCTAACCCACTGCAGATTATGGGCTGACCATCATGTGTGTCCATACAGCCCACACACGTTGCATGCAGCTGGACAGGTGTGGACCAATACAGACTAATGATATACAATGGCCTATGGATATGCCCAATGAATGACCCCAACCCCCAGAGACACACACAAACTACAGCAGGCCAGGCAGTTTGATGTAGGTTGTGAAAGCTCGGACGTCCAACACCACTATGCTGGTATTTAAAGCTGGGATCTGACGTACACTGGTATCCCTCCAACCAGCAATTTAGGTAGGTCCACACACTGACATGGAGTACCTGGCATACCAGTACAGTAGTGGCACATGTGTACAAATGTCAGCTGTGTCCCCTGTCCAACGTACACATGTGAGAGTCATGTGCGCCACCCCCGGTGCTGTGTAGGACTGTGGATGCGGTTGGATGTCCCCCCACGCTATGCAGAAATGTAGCAACTGTCAATACCACATGACCATTAGCTACCCTGCAGACACAGCATGACACCTGTCTGTGTAGAACAGAGGGGTCGGCAACACAGTACTGACTATCTGGACATGTGACACATGCGATGCAGTTGACCATACTTGGCATGCTCACACACATGACGGTATGATGGTAATGTCGGTCGACAACATGCGTAACAGTCATACTGGCATGCTCACACACTGAAACACAGGACAGCCAGGCATGCATACACCAGTGGTCCGGACATATCTGCCAGTACATTGCTATACTGTTGGATGACTGTGCTGTATGCTGTGTGTGTGGTCTATTGTCTGTACATATGCCATGGTGTATTGTTAATTCACATGAGCTATGTGCGCAGGGTACTGCTACCAACACGTGAATAGGACGGTTCTTTGTTTGTGGACAGAATGACTCCTTTGGATATGGAGTGGGTAAGGCACATTCCAGCAGGTGGGAGCAGTTGTGCATGGGTTTGCACAGTGTTAAGCACTGCTGACCTCTGGTTACAGCACCTTATACCCGTTTAGACTCCACATTTCTTTGACAGTGCACTACTGGCATACTGGTAGACAAACACGCTTACAGCTGCTCACTCACCGACATTTGTGCTTACATTTGTCACTCACGCTGGGTGTGTGCGATCCCTTGTGATGTGTATTACATCGGACTACATGACTACAATATCGGGTGTGTCTAACCATTTGGTGACGGCAGGCATTCGACTGTACGGACTCGGCGGCATGTCCAGTGACGTAATAATATTATATGCATGTTCCTCATACGATCTGCTTCCATCTGCCTGATACATGGGAACTGATACTCTGCAATGCTGACATGTTTATGTTATTTTAATGCAGCTGTCCACCGAGTCATGCTACTGCATACCTACTGTACTTTTTCCACCTTTCAGATTGCATGATGGGAGACTGTAGGAGTAACACCTTTCCCACTTTGCATGGGACAGTCCCTCATTAGGCATATGTCATGTGACAATACTCTAGCCATTGCAACTGTCCTGATTAGGGGACATTCTCATATTCTACGTGTCTGTAGTGGTTGCTTGTTACAGGTCTTGTATACCTGACACGTCGATATGTTATATGAAGTAGCATAAGCAACTTGACTGTTGCTAGACTACGCTTTGATTTGTGCTGATATGTATATTTCTGTACTATGCATGGCTGTAGGTATGTTCTGCCCTGGTATGTCTGACATTTCTACAGAGCAGGTCCCACTTTGGACATTCAGAATGGTGGCTGCCCTATAGATCCTATATGTAGAGCTATCACATGTGTCAAGGCAATACATACCCACAGCCAGTAGTAAACTGACTACTTCAACGGCTTACATACGTTAAGGTTACTCTTGTAGCATTATAATTGCTAATACTGTTTCCTATTACATGTAGCTGTTTCTGATACAACAAATTAATTTCAGACACCACTACACACAATATATGGCCTCCTTTCCCGAACTCACAGGCCATATGCCATAACATTCATTTTGCGGGACACAACTGCCCAGATGGGTGTGTCCCTCAAAGACGTACGGGTGGTAAACCTCATCTATTATGCTATAATCTACCTAAGATGGTCGGCAAATTATGCACTTTCCGTCAATAGCAGACCTCACATACCAATGGGGGAGAATGAACACTGTATCAGGTACACTGCATAACACCCTGTGGGACACATTTAGACATATGGTTCTATTAACCAGACACACTGACAGTCACAGAGCATATGTATTCATTCACGTTTGTTGAGGTACATGCTGTTTATGACTCATACATGTTGTCATCTGTCATTACCTGTATTCTGCCACCTGTCCACCTAATATCACTAGTTCTGGAAGTGTTTATTTGGACTTTGTTACATTCTGATTCATAACTATGGACGTCCATGCTAATCGGGTACACGGCACTCATATGGTCCCTATGTATTCCCCCGATGGTTTACAGACTATCCGGTAAATGTGCTCTTCAGGTATGGGAGGTATAGGCATCTGCTATGGCCACATAGGAATATTAATGGCTTCCACTGGGTGGGCCTAGTACATCTCTGCCAACCAGCACCTGCACACTTAAGCCCATTATTGCATACCCATGGTTCACCTACCTGGCACCCCTCTACAGCACTCATGACAAATACTTACTGTGAGCACAGCTGGGATATGAGCACACCCCTACACATTGCCCAGTCTCGGGACACATGTCGTATGTTTTGTCAACCCATGTGTTATTGCACTTGCACAACCTACTGTTCCGTGTACAGCTACATCCTGCTTGCGTCAATCACAACATGTTGCCTGTAAAGTGAATTTTTGGTATCCAGCAAGGGACCCCGTTATCCATGTTTAAAGTGTAGACCTTGCAGATCTTTCCCACTGGTACTTTTCTGCTGGTGGTTTTGAAAGCAGTGGTGTATTTACCTTTATTGCGTGTGTGTATGTCTGACCGGCCTAGCTGGGCGGTGTGGGAGGTAAAACGTTTATTTATTAGACCTCCCAGTAACATATGCCCGGTCTGACCATATGTTACCCCTAATTGCTGTTAAGTAACCTAGTTATGTACATGTGTATACCTACAATGACATATATATTTGTTTTGTGTGTATGTGTATATATCAATACCTATATATATATATATATATGTATATATCTTTGTGTGTACATATATATCTGCATAAATATATATATATATATATATATGTGTGTGTGTGTATATAAATATATATATCTATATGTATATATATTTTTATCTATATATACATCTGTGTGTCCGTTAACCAATACATTTCCCGGACATAGACACTTACACATGCGTATTGGATTTCATCTCTGCTTCAACATTATACTATTGCCTTAGTCATTATGACACTGACACTTCACTCCAGTGAACTTGTGATTAGTATACTGCACGTTATACAGCGGACAGATATCGCACGTTTTTCATGTCTGGGGTACCACTGATAACTGTGATGTAATACAGTGTCATTCGACCTATTACTCGTATGCACAGCCTATTATTCCTGCTACTGTGTTTGTTTCTGTGCACATTCATCTTATTAATGTTAATAGAATGAGTGTTTGTGTTACTGAGATTGTACATCAACATATTGATGTCTGCATGTAGTTGTGTCTTTCTGCTTTTCCCGGTTTGGGGTTGTCACAGCGGAACTCCGTTCTGCTCATGGTTGGCAGATAGGTTTTACGTGCCGGGCTGCCAGCCCTGACACACAACGTCTGACGATGGTGCGCCCATTCACGCATGTCTCCACGCAGACGACGCTCTATCTGGGAATCGCACCTGCGTACTAGCTGACTTCCACGGGCTGCTCCATTGCAACCGGCTCAACATACCCTAGCACTCCTGTGTCCATAATCGCATATCCATAGTTTCTCCAGCACACCCGTGTTGATTTTCCATGCATAACAGCCATTATCCACCTGATATCACAGCCATGACACACCTTTACACATTGCCCTCTCCAGAGCATTGGGGCCCTACACACATTTTGTACCACCTCGTGTATTCACAGGGTCTCCCTCCATTCATATTTGCACATACATGCCTTTCCTGGTGTTATGGATTACGAACAACTTGCGGGTTACAGGTGTAGGTGGTCGCAACATGAACTACATTCCGTCTGTGTATAATGTTGACGTAGCACTTCAACGATGTTATGGCCACTGGTATAACCCTGCCTCTGGTGTGAATAGCGGTGCTCTACTCACTCTTGAGCAGCTTTATCTGACATATGCTGCAAGCACTTTATAATACCTTACTTGCTCTAGATTCCCTTCACAACCCTTATGTTTGCTTTCATCTTTCGGCGTTCATTCTATATATATATATATATAATTGCATATTTCTTTTATGTCTGTGGATATTTATCTATACACAGATCTATCTATCTATTTATCTATATATATATATATATATCTATATATATAAAAGTTACAGCTGTACAAGACAACATACATTTGCTATGCTACAAGCTGCTTACACCCGTGCAGGCACACTTGCATCTACTTATTGTGAGTTACATATGTTTACTGCCACTTCTTTGTGATTACATGTGCTGTATTCCTTATGAAAGTACCACTTTGATTGATGGAATCCGGTTAACGGCCCCATGCGAGACACGCATTCACCTTTACATGTTTAAATGTTGGCTTTACAGCACAGAGGCATTCATTACACAATAAATTAATATGTGCTATAGTCGTACTTGAACCAGGAATGCCTTTATGTTAGGCGGATGCTCTAACCACTACACTATTGTTGTTCTGCCTCATTTATATGTATACCCATGGTTCATAGCTACTCTGACATGCGCCTCACAATTCACTTACACAGCAGGCATCCATTCTCCTGCTGGGAAAAACACAGTACTACCCTTCAGACATTCCCTATTTCCTACTGCTATGGACCCGTGCTTCATGTCTACTCACTCCAAGGATATTCAGAACTCCTACGCTTATAGTCTTCGCACATACATGTGTTTGATTGTCAGGGTGTTCATGTGCTGATTTGGGTTTAGGCTTGTCCGACTGGTGACTGGAACTGCCCTGTACCTGTTCAAATATCAAATGTAGCACATGGACAGAGTTAGTCCAGATTTTAACATTCTACCTGTGTTTACAGACGCAGGTGTTTGGGTACCTCTGACCACATTATTAGGTCGGCACTACATAATATAGGGTGGGGAGTGGTTCCACTACATAATACAGGGTGGGGGGTGGGTTTCCACGTGTTTCCCTTCACATTTGACTATTTCATTCATTTATATATACGATGAATATTATTCTGGACATCAGTTATAAATTCACTACAGGTATGCAATAGTCCTGTCAACAAATGTGACAGTTGGTTGGTGTACATATGTGTACGGGCCACTGTGATACTTGGGGACTAGTTTCTACAGTGACAGGGACAAGGCTATGACAAATCAGGGATAATCATGGACACTTCTACCATATTAGTACTATTAACTTGGAACGTGTCAACAGATTCGTATTACTACTTATTTTCTGCAGTTAAATGCATCTATTACTCATAATTGTTGTAATTAGTCATTCTCATTCAACACCTTTCCTCCAAAGGTCACTGGCTTTGTGAGTGATTAAGAGGCTGGCCTATTATTGTGCGAATGCTCTGACCATTGGTAGGGTTGACACATTGTCATATGTGCAGGTTGGGATATATTCTGGGGACACCAGATTGTTTAGGCCAACACATACCCACGGTCAGTGCAGGTTTAGAACATTCATTATTTTCCAGCTGAGAGCCTATACCTTTAGCACTTTAGTTGTTAGTCTGTTTCTTGTATGAATTACGTATTTTCTATCCTGACATGACTGCTTTAGGCAACTGTTACATGCAGTATGGTACATAGTTATTTCCTACAATCACAGGACAGTTGGCATTGTATCATTGTTGGTCAGGACACACCTACCCACACAGTGACTGTCCCTCACACAGTGGATCACGGGCTACCCTGTTTACGTCAGTGCCTTCATCACCCTATTTCCAAGCGCCACTATGCGAATGTGTACAATATATTCTCTCGATTATTCATGTGGGGACACGTGCGTCACGGGCAGGTGTTTGATCCTGGGTAGTAGGTTCTGCATGACCGTCTAGGGCTGGACAGTCTCGTGCACCACTACTGCACATTCAAACTTGTGTCCAGATGTCTACAGGACTGGACATCATGTTTACACAAGTTACTTATCCCATGAGGGATATCCAAAAATTTAACAAGACCAATACCGACCATTCTTTTGGCTTTACGAAAATGTGTTGGGGTTTTACATGCAAGGGATACATAGTTTGCAATCCTGAAACTGCCTAGGGTGACACTGCCTACTACATATGAGTAGTGGTCACTATGTGTAGATGTGGCTGCGCCAAGCTAGTAGGCCAAGTATGGCTGGATTTGGTGGACGTTCAGGTATGGGGGCGGGTTGTGTGCTGTGGAGGGGATGATGGGTATTCAATTATGCATCCAGGTGTGTTGCATTTGAATGGGCCGGTTCCATCAGGACCATTCTGTGGGTATGTGCCAGTGACATTTCTGTACATTTGTATCGTACATTTTAATATTCATATGTTTGTGGGATTGTGTTCTACAGTATGGCCTGTCAGGTTGTCTTGCAGATGTGTATATATATGTTCTTTTTGTTTCTTTCTAATTCACCCGTTGCTCCCTCATACACCTCCAGTTCACCTATTCTGCATACAACACAGTCTCGCCTTTGAGGATTATACCATTACCCCCCCCCCCCCCCACACACACACACACACACACACACACACACACATATTCCTGACACTCCATCCATCACTGCTTTGGTTGATGGCCCATGACACGGTCAAGGTAACACAGTGCATACACTACATATGTCAGGTACCTGTATGGTTGTGTGGACTACCCTGGCATGTTTCACCTTCCACATGCTATACATCATGCACATAGATACACGCCCATACTTAACTTTCATGACATGGTTGGTACACCCGGGTAATACCCATTCAACTGTGGCACATCCTGACAAGTACGGCTTGGACCGCATATGTGCGGATTTTGTCCGACTGCTCTGATAATTGGTAGGGTGCCACCTTTTCCTATGTCCAGGATGGAATATATTCCGGACACATATCCGATTGTACTGGACAACACATACCCACAGTCAATGCTATGGATAATACTTTTCATTTAAGCCTACATATTTCAAATAATAACAAAATACTGCGGAACTAAGCGAGGCAAGTGAACTCACATAGTATATTATAACACCAAGGTCTTTATTATATAAGATATATCACAGATAAGCGCTTTTGCTAAGTAGCTTCATCAGATCTTACATTTTGTCCCAAATAACACTCGTCATATATAAAAAACATTCAATTAATCAATTAAAACACAATTAATTAGAATCACTATTTAAAGAGACAGATACAAATATGTAAGTACATCTATATAGCTATATATAAAAAACTATGCTTCATAGACTAGATAGAAAATATAATACAAGTAGATTCAATCTATATAAATTAAAAAAAAAAAAAATATATATATATATATATATATATATATATATATATATATATATATATATATAAAGAGATATAACTATATATAAAAACATGTGTAAATAAAAAATAAATGTATATACATATATATTCTCTAGTATAACTTAAAAACAATAATATATAGTTACTGATGTGTCATTTAATATTTCTGCGCTGTCTCAATTTTGGCTTTATTGAGGCCCTATCATTCAGGCCAAGTCCTCTATCTGATCTTAACAGAATAATCCACTCTGTCTCCTTACTCTCTGTATATGTCTTAATATCACCTCCTCTAACATTCGGAGTTATAACTTCTAATACTCTAAACAAAAACTTATGTTTATCATTATATAGCATTATATGCCTGGCAAGAGCATTATGTAAAGTACCTATCCTCATGTGGTATACATGTTCTCTCATCCTATCTCGTAGTGGACAATTAGTCTTTCCAACATAGAAGGATGAGCAGGATTGGCAAACAGCTAGATATATTACATGGGGGTCATACAATTGGCATTTACATTTATATTAAAGACTCTCTGAAAATCTGGATGTAAAAACTCTGTATTACTGTCTATATATGAACAGAAATTACAATGACCACAAGGTCTAGTGCATCCAATATTCATAGATTTCCTATCTAATCTTGGATAGCATAACATCCTTTTTAAATTATGTTTGTTCCTAAAAAGGAAACTAGGTGTTTCACCTACTATTTGCTTTATGTCTTCATCTACCTGTAAGATGTCCCAATGTTTATCAAGAATTTGCTTAATCTCCAAATGGTCAGATGAGAAAAATGTGGAAAATTTGACAGATGATTGATGTTTTCTATCACCCTTAATATAATTATTGTTCCTTGGTCCAAAATAGGGCATAGCTGTAGTGGAATGTAGGCTGTGTACTATGTCTACATGGGAGTGTATTGTGAAGGGACAAGCCATTAGAGCTTCAAGATTGAAGTCTATGGAGGAGGGTTTTCATATGGAGCTGAATGACCTAAAGCATAGATTATTAGATAGAGGCTATAATGCTGAAGAGATACACTCCCATGCATTGCCATGGGGAGGCAAGAGCCTTTGCCAGAAGCCTGAATCCCAAGGGAGGCAGATGCAGGCCATCTCTGGCATAGCACAGCAGTTTGTCGATAGTGCCTTCCCAGGCTGTCAGGTACTGGATCCCCTTGGAATGACACCATAAACCAAGCCAATTGTTAAAGTCAATCATTTTCTGTTTCTATTGAGGTATAATTCTGGGTGATGGTAGAATGCTGCTTAAGGCTAAGAACATACTTGCAGTGGACACATATTCTGTGAGCTTGATCATGCCTCTCTTCATGTAGTCCAGGGAGGTACATCTGAAGTCATTCACACCAACATGGACTATGACAGAGTCATAACAGTACTTGTTGTTCAGAGACTTGAGTGCATGGGTGATATGACGTATTCTGGCACCTGACAAACAATTAACCGTGACTTTCTCCTTATCCAGCCTGGTGAGGGGCACATCTGTGGGTCTCACAATAGAGTCTCCTATGGCTAATATGTTGGGTTTATGTTTAGGCCTTAGTGGGTGTGAGACACAGGTATGTGAACTATGTGTGGTGTGCAGTGGACTTTGCATGTGTTTTTGCTTCGAAGGTCTGTTTTGTTTGGGTATATCTTTGTTGAGGACCTCTGCATATGTGGATGGGTGTTGTTTAGGTGTGGGTGAGGTTTGAGATATACTGGCTTGTGAGGGAGAGAGCATAGACTCTCGGTTCTTAATGTAATTGCTTTTCTCACAAATTATGTTCTTAGGTGGTAGTAGTAGAGAGTTGCCCATGTACATGAGGCAGTTGCTACACTGTCTCATGATGCCCATATCAACCAGATTGGCAGGAGAAGCTGTAAGGAATTGTCCATCCATATTAGTCAGAATCTGAGGGTTAGAGGCCAGAGAGAGATAAGGGAGTAAAGGGTGGAAGGTCAAGAAGAGTACTACTAGGTGATCACACAAGTGCTACTAAGGGAATATTTGTAGCTGGAATACCTCACAATGGGCTAAAAACAGTGCAGCTGTGGTGTGTGATGTACAAACAAAAAAAAAGAGCAACCACGAAGAACGCAGTACAAACATGTGAAAGAAATAGCACGCTGAAGGTAGACCCAATGAACAAACTTTAATCCAAGATAAAAAGGCAGTTACACACAACACCAATGCTGGTCCTTGGGCACGAACACAGATCATTTTGTTAAAAACTCCACAGTACCAATACTGGTCCTTGTGAATAAACTATCATTAACTTAAGCTCTTTCGTTTCTGTCCAATCAGAAACTTCCTCAGAATATCATCCCGTTTTATGAATGGGATTTTATAATAAACTACAACCACGCCTCCAATATAAAGCATCCAATGAAAGTCACTGTTTGATACAAAAACATTAACATCCTTTTAAAAAAACGAGTACAATGCATTATACTCACTCACATAAATACATGCCGTATAGAATTACAATGAATAAATAATTATGCATTTTAAAACTAAATAGCTATCTCTCTAAAGTTTTTAACTTTAAAAAAACATGTCATAGACAGAGATTCATTCAGGCCTGGCCATTCTGTAACATTAGTCCTGATTTGCCATAATGTTTATTGTTTTTCTAAGACAAGATTCCAAGGACCCCCTCTAGTCCTATATTCTATTACTTTGATAATAAAAAACTTGAATGCATGATCACTAAATTCTAAAATATGTTTTGCTAAGGCATTTGTTTCTTTTCTATTTTGTTATGTCCCTCAAATGTTCATGTATTCTATTTTTTAATTTCCTCTCACTTTTTCCAATATATAATCCTCTGTATTTGTTACACAAAGCACAATATACCACCCTTTCAGTATTACAATCACATTTATTTTTTTAACTTTACTTGCACCTTGTTAACAGTGAATTTATTTCCCTCATAAATGAATGGACAACAGTTGCAAGTTCCACATTTTTTCATACTACCATTTAGTGAATGTTGGTCACCTTGTTTGTCTGTCTCAAAAATGTTTTTTAGACACCTCCCCTTCCTATATACTATCGTGGGGCATTTATTGTGAACATCTTTATTGCTAGACAAAATAACCCAATTTTTGTACAAAATTTCTTTAATAAAGTTACTAGATATATTAAAAGTAGTAATAAAAGCTGTTTTATAGTCCCTTTGTTCTATATTATCAGATGTTAACCTATTTAGTACTGTTCTTTCATCATTTTCATTATAGTCATTAAAAATAGTGAGTTCCAGGGCAGAAATGGCCATATCTATTTGGCCATTACCAGGATAGTTATCCTCCATAAGGCCTCTTTCCCTCAGTAGTGGTTTAAAAAATCCAGATTCTTTTTTATTCATCGATTCCAGCATGACATCCTTCACCATTCAAACTGGATAATCTCTATTCAAAAACATCTTTTTTCAGCACTTCACATTCATCTAAAAATAAATTGAAGCAAGATACCATCCTCGCAGCCCTCACAAACTGCCCCTTCATAGGTTCATAGGTTCATAGATAGGTACTAGGCTATTGGCCCAAGGGCCTACGTAAGCCTAGCCAGCAAGGTACCATAGCTTATACCACCCAAGAAAGTTATTTTCCTGTGCCACTGTCCAGCAGAGACACAGAAGTGATCCCCAGGGTGTATTTCCTATTTCCCATCCACTCATCAAGATTTTTTTTTGAAGAGTGCTAATGAAGGACTTTGCTTTACATAGATAGGTAGCTTGTTCCAGAGTATAGGAAGTCTCTGGGACAGGAATCTATCCCTCCAGTATGTCCTGTTTATTGTGGTGACAAGGTTTAGGTCCCTAGAGCATGTAGCTTGGAGGGATTGGGATTTCTTTAGGTGTAGCATGTCCAACAGCTCTGGGTTTGACATAGCTTTATATGTTAGGCAGAGATCACCTCGGAGTAGGCTATATGCTACGGAGTAAAGCTGGAGTTTTTTGAGGTGATCATTGTAGGGCATTTGTTTGAGGCCAGTAATCCTCTTTGTGAGGTACTTCTATGGCCTTTCCAGCTGCTGCAGATGTCTTGTGAGGTACATTCCAAAAGGGGCATTGTATTCTATAATGGGTCTAATGAGTGATGTGTGGAGGGGAACAATGACCTCTTTTTTCCTGGATGAGAACCCTTTTATGATGAGGTGTGCCACATAGAAGGACTTCCTGACTACTGTGGCGATGTGACTATCAAAGGAGAGACTACTGTCCACCTGGGTCCCAAGGTCTCTTATCACACATTTGGTGTTAAGTAGATTGCTGCCTATGTGGTAGTTCATGGTTACAGAGTTTTTACCAAAGGGGATGACACTGCACTTTTTGGCATTGAACTTGAGGCCATGGCTCTGACACCAGGCATCTGTCTCATTGAGGCCCTTCTGTAGGATGTCCACATCATTTGGGGACTTAACTATGGCTCCTAGTTTGCAGTAATCTGTGAACTTCATCATCCAGAGGCATTCTGTGTTAGCCTGTACTTCAGAGAAGTAGATACCAAACAGGAGAGGCCCCAGGATGGAACCCTGTGGCACTCCACTTGTCACTGCCTTCAATAAACTCAGAAATTGTGCTAACCGGTCCATTCCAGAAAATAAAGATATCATCCAAAAAATGTAAATAGGTCTTACAAAAACTGTAAAAAGGTGAGTTCACAAGGCATCTTTGTTCCCACTCTAACATCACTATGTTAGCGTAGATACCACCAAATGAAGCCCCTAATTGCAATACCTTTCATTTGTAGATAAAATTCACTGTTGAATAGAATAAAATTATTCTTCAATACTATTTCTATTAATTGTTCAAATGTATTAATAACTTCTTGCTGTAAACCTTTTCTTAATAGATAGTCACAGAACCATTCCAGACCTATATCATGAGGGATGGAGGTATAAAAATCTTTTACATCAATAGTAATAAAGATACCATCTTGCAAAAATTCAAGTCTATTCATCCTGTCCAAGAAATCTCAAGAATCTTTCACTATGATCAGTTCATCTTTTAGTAAGTTCTTCAACTTGGCATCAACAAGCTTAACAATAGGTTGAGTGATGGAACCCCTAGAATCCACAATAGGTCTCATAGGTTGGTATTCTAAATTCTTGTGGATCTTAGGGAGACCAAAAATTGTTGGCATTTTTGGATAGGCTACATTCATATAATTATATTTATCAATCGTAATACTATTCTCAGTAAAGAGATCATTTAGTTCATTTTTAATTCTCCTATGTGCCCCATTTACTTCATTTAGGGACACTACTTGATAACTATCACTTATTAATACTTCCATCATTTTTTCATAATACAATTTGTTATCAATAATTATAATCCTCCCACCCTTAATGATCCTTACATTATTATTCCCTTTTATGTTTTTCAAGCTAGAATTTTCAGCTTTACTCAAATTCCCACCAGGACAATTCCTTAATGTGTTACAAATATCTATTTCACATAACATTTCAAACAATAATAAAGCTGGATGTATGGGTGGATTATATGTGCTAGATATATATAATGGATTAATAACATAGTCTACATTCTGGAATAAAATTTTCAAATTTAACTTTCTAATGAAAAGTTTCAAATCTACAATTGTTTCAGCTGTATTCAAATCACTTTTTGGAACAAAAGACAAACCCCTAGCCAAAAGATCACAGTCCACAGAGTTAATTAGCAGAGTGGAGAAATTAAACACTTTAAAGTCCCCATTTGTGTTTAGGTGAATATTTAAAGTATTAGTAGTCTTGTTCTCAAATCGCTGGATATTCACCAATGTCCATGGCTGTTACCTTTCCAATCCCCCCTGGTGTTGCCTCTCGGGGGATAGTTGTTTTTGCCCCTGCCCCAATGTCCCTGATAACTACTCTGTTGAAATTCATCCCTGTTGTTCAGTTGCAGAAAAAAGGTGTAGTGAAGGGGCAGTTTGTGACGGTTGTGAGGATGGTATCTTGCTTCGATTCATTTTTAGATGAATGTGAAGTGCTGAAAAAGATGATTTTGAATAGAGGTTATCCAGTTCGAATGGTGAAGGATACCATGCTGGAGGTGATGAATAAAAGAGAATCTGGATTTTTTAAACCACTACTGAGGGAAAGAGGCCTTATGGAGGATAACTATCCTGGTAATGGCCAAATAGATATGGCCATTTCTGCCCTGGAACTCACTATTTTTTAATGACTATAATGAAAATGATGAAAGAACAGTACTAAATAGGTTAATATCTGATAATATAGAACAAAGGGACTATAAAAACAGCTTTTATTACTACTTTTAATATATCTAGTAACTTGATTAAAGATATTTTGTACAAAAATTGGGTTATTTTGTCTAGCAATAAAGATGTTCACAATAAGCTAGATGAACGCCCCACGATGTTATATAGGAAGGGGAGGTGTCTAAAAAACATTTTTGAGACAGACAAACAAGGTGACCAACATTCATTAAATGGTAGTATGAAAAAATGTGGAGCTTGCAACTATTGTCCATTCATTTATGAGGGAAATAAATTCACTGTTAACAAGGTGCAAGTAAAGTTAAAAAATAAATGTGATTGTAATACTGAAAGGGTGGTATATTGTGCTTTGTGTAACAAATGCAGAGGATTCTATATTGGAAAAACTGAGAGGGAATTAAAAATAGAATATATAAACACTTCAGACATAAAAAATAGAAAAGAAACAAATGCCTTGGCAAAACATATTTTAGAATTTAGTGATCATGCTTTCAAGTTTTTTATTATTGAAGTAATAGAATGTAGGGCTAGAAGGGGTCCCTGGAATCTTGTCTTAGAAAAACAAGAAACAATACGGCAAATCAGGACCAATGCTACAGAATGGCCAGGCCTGAATGAATCTCTGTCTATGACATGTTTTTCTTTTAAGTTAAAAGCTTTAGAGAGATAGCTATTTAGTTTTAAAATGTGTAATCATTTATTCATTTTAATTCTATACAACTTGTATTTGTGTGAGTGAATATAATGCATTGTACTCATGTTTTTTTAAAAGGATGCTAATGTTTTTGTATCAAACAGTGACTTTCATTGGATGCTTTATATTGGAGGCATGTTTGTGGTTTATTATAAAATCTCATTCATAAAACGGGATGATATTCTGAGGAAGTTTCTGATTGGACAGAAACTAAAGTGCTTAAGTTAATGATATTTTATTCACAAGGACCAGTATTGGTACTATGGAGTTTTAAACAAAGTGATCTGTGTTCGTGCACAACGACCAGCACTGGTATTGTGTGTAACTGCCTTTTTATCTTGGATTAAAGTTTGTTCATTGGGTCTACCTTCAGCGTGCTATTTTTAAAACAAAAAAAGAGGATTGGTGGCCGGTTTATGCTTTTCCTTCGTTAGGCAGATAAGTTCCAGATGGGAAAGAAATAGTTTGTTGAATAATGTTTCCTGTTCAGGAAAGTTATTTTAAAACTAGGCATCTGTGTTCTAGCAGACTATATTGTACTTTTAAATGAGTGCTCTTTTTTTCTTTCAGTTTAAAAGTAATTTAATGTAATTTAAAACCACTTTTATCCTGTGGATAAATTGTGTTTGTTTTGTTTTTTATGGACTGCAAATGTGTTTTAAAGTGCTTTTCCAAATTTTCTAAGGGATTCTGTAACCCCTCATCTAATTTTGGCAAAAAGACAAAATAAGCTGTCTCAAGAAAATGCAGGTAAACAGATGTTAAAAAAGAAATGGTAAGGGGGGTGGGTGTTCCAAAAATGATTCTGGAACCTTCCAAAACAATGGAGAGGAAATTCTCTCTTTCAAGGGGGTAATCCCTCATCCACCAGACCAAACTCTTATTTCCACCTGTTCTTCATCACATCAGATCTTGGTGTTTGATAGAACCTCCCAGGTGGGGAAAGGTTTTTACTCTAGGATGTTTTTACAGCCAAATAAAGAACATGATTGGAGACTAGTTCTGGATCTTTCTTTCCTAAACCTCTTTGTGATAGTGCCCATATTCAAAAAGATGTCAGTTTACAACCTGTTACCTCTTCTTCTTTTTTCAAGTTTCTTGGTAACACTAGACTTAAAGATGCTTATCATCACATCCTATTCATCAAGGCATTTCTTGAGGTTTTGAGTGTCTGGATCACAATATCAGTTATCTGCCTTACCCTTTGGACTATCCAGTGCACCAAGAGCATTCACAAGGTGTCTAGCTCCAGTTATAGCTGATTGCAGAGTACAGGGTATCCACATTTTTCTATATTTATATGACTTGCTTATTTCTACCGAGTCTTTTTCAAAGTGTCAGAACTCTCTCATTTAGGTGACAGATCTTTTACACAAGCTGGGATTTCAAGAGAGCATTCAAAAGTCTTTTTTGACTCCTTCATGCAGGTTTGTCTTCCTGGGGTGTCAGCTAGACACCTCAATTCAAAGAGCTTTTCTTTCACATGAAAAATAGATCTATAGCTAGATCTGTTTATATGGGTTTCCACTCAGAATTCAGTCACTGCTAGGTAATACCTCAGGATTTTGGGTCTTATGGCATCTATGATTCACATGATATCCCTGGCAAGACTCTATATGAAAACAATATACTGGTGTCTGAAGTCCCTTTTGTCCCAGCACCAACATTCTTTGTCTTTTCAAATCCCAGTGCTGGGATTTGTCAGAAGAGAAATCACTTGGTGTAGATAGCAAATATCCTTCCATCTGGGTCTCCCATTCTCCCACCCAGTTCCAAAGCAGTCAGTCACCACAGATGTGCTGTACTTTGCTTGGGGATTCATTTCAGAAGGGATAAAAGTGCAAGGTGTGTGCGTGACACCAAGGACAGACACAAGCACATAAATATAAAAAAGTTGCTTGCTCTGATTAAGGCATGCAGCTGTCTGAATCATCTTTGGTCTCTGGGACCTCAAGTTGTTATATACAAAACCACAGTCATGTGTTACATCAACAAGCAAGAGGATCCAGGTTGTATCCCCTTTGCAGATTAACCGTGTTAGACTGGGATATAGCTTCACAACATAGTCCTACTCTACAGGCATCCTACATTCTGTCAGAGCAAAATTGTGTGACAGACAAGCTGAGCAGGGCAAAGGCAGACCCTCACAAATGGAAACCAGATCAGGAGGTCTTTCAAAAATGATCCTTTTGTGAGGAATTCTTCATGTAGACCGATTTGCCTCCACTCTGAACAATCAGCTGGCAAGATTCTGCTCCAGGACTCCATATGAGAAGGCCTGTAAGAGAGATGCCTTTTCTTTTCCTTGGCAAACCATGTTTCTGTATGCTTTTCCTCCTTTTCCATTAATATCTAGGATGCTTCTGAAGATTCAAAAGGAATCCCCCAAGATTATTTTGGTGACTCCCTTCTGGCCCAGACAACAGTGGTTCTCTCTTCTTTTGGAAATGGCCAGGGGCAGTTACTGCAAGCTTCATCACAGACTGGATCTGCTCAGACAAGAACAGGGGTGTTTTATAAACCCTAACCTCAGTCAGTTTCAACTGACTGCTTACATGATAGCATTTTAATTCCCTTTAGGCACCTATTTACTGAGGACATACAGCAGTTGCTAATGGAGGTAAGAGAGTCTGCAACAATAAAATCATACATTAGTAAATGGAAAAGGTTTTCTAGTTCTTGCTAACAACATAACCAGCATCCATTCATGGCTAGCATTCTCCAGCTTTACAATATCTGTGTGAGCTACTACCTATGGCCTTTCTTCTCCCCTATCACGATTTATTTAATGTCCACTTCGGTAAGTATGCCCATAGATCCTTCTTTTTCAATGCACCCTCATATCAAAATGTTTTTGAAAATGTTTATGCATAAGAGGCCTCCAAGAATACTTGTGGCCCCTCCTTAGGATATTAAATTTTGTGCTAGAGATGCTAACATTTGCTCCATTTTAATCAGCTGACCTAGCTGACTTGAGTTTCTTAACATGGAAAACAGTTTTACTGATTGCTCTGACCTCTTTAAGAAGGGTATCTGAGTTGCAAGCTCTTAAGCTGAGTCAACCCTTATCATTTTTCCACAGAGACAGGGTTTATCTTACAACCAACCCTTTATTTATGCCTAAAGTGGTATCCAAATTTACTTTAAACCAAACTATCCATCTCCGTTTTCTTTCCTGAACCTAAAAATGATGGAGAAAGGGTACTCCATACTGTTGCCCAAAGACAACTCATTTACTAACTTGACAGAACTAAACCTTTCAGATGTTTGGCTTAATTGTTCCTTTCTTCTGAAAGTAAGAAGAAAGGACAACCTTTGTCAAAGCTGGTTATGTCTCAATGGTTGTCTAAGGCTATTACCTCTTGTTATACTCTCAACAACAAAACTATTCCAGGCAGGGCTTGGCTTAATCTATGGCTTTTTGGAAAGGGATTGATTCTGCAAGTATTCTTGAGGTTGCAAGTTGGTCCTCTGTACATTCTTTTACAAAGCACTATAAGTTTGATTCCTTCTTAGGTTTAGATCAGGCTTTGCTACGACCATTCTCCAGGGGCTCCTGGACATATCTCCTTCTGCCTCACAAATATAGTAAGCTATGTTAATCTACCCATATAGCTAAGGGTACTGCATCAGTGATCAATGTGGTGAAACATAGTACAGTTGTGTAAGTAAACGTACCATAACAGTAGATGTTTGAATGATCACTGCTGCAGTAAATGCTCACTCCCTCCATCCCCTTTGTTTTTTGTGTGTTGTTTATGGGTTTGGACATTTATTGTTTGCTATTACTAGCCTTGTCCTTTCAGGGCTCAGCCTCCATCTGTTTTTTGGCATGAAAGCTGTTAAGGCTTGGCACCCAAACCAATTAACGTAGCTCAGATGACTGATGTTTTTGGAGAAGTGGAAAGTACCCTGAAGCTTTGGAAACTGTCTATTAAACCCTATGCATTATATGACCCATAATGCTTAGACTACTGCAGCAGTGATCATTTGAACATCTACTGTTATGGTAAGTTTACTTATACAACTATATTTTGGACAGAGGTAGCTTATAAAAGCCTGGCCCTCAATGTCTTATTTGGATGCAGGACATCATTATTCTTTTGGTAAAACTTGGCTAGGCTTGGAAAGGCTCCCTGGGTGGTTAGCCTAGTAACAGTTGAAGAACCTATGAATTGTTGCCCTTTACAGGTATTTCAACTCTGCACCCCTTTTACTTGCTTATGTAATCAACACTGACATCAGTGTGCCTTGAGGAAAGGAAAAATTCCTCTTTCATGATCAATTCATGCTTTGAACATCTTTAGCTGGCACATATATATAATATTCTCACTAAATATAAAACAATCAACTGTATTAGGGTAACATTTCTGACTTTTTTAACATGGATTAATGCCCTAGGGTACAATTTCATGGCTAAGTTAAACTGTACTTTAACAAGATAAAACTAATGCCAGACAAACTAAATACATATTGTTGCATATTGAAAGCACCTTTCCAGGAAATTCACTTTGACAAAGCTAACTCTTTGGCCCCCAGCATGGTTCACATCTAAAACTGGAAGTCAGATTTCTTAATGTAGCATATTTTAATTTGGGAAATTGTGATACAGAATTACCTATAGCCTGTATTTTTAGTGCAACTAAAAGAGTGGAGAAGTTGCAGCTTGTCTTTAAAAGTGCTTTAATGTTTCTAAACAATGTTGAAATTTGCAAAAGTGAAACAGTATGCATCTTATTAGTAAAACTTTTGTCTGGCAGTTGGCCTTCGAATTAAAGAGCTGTTTCCTGTGGTCCAATGGTGCAAAGTCTGATTACCACAGCCTCCATTGCCTACCTTTGTGATTCTGAACAAGTAACGTAACAAGACACTGCCCCTGATCTGGGTCTGAAAAAGGTCCATAGAGATTAGCACTGTACTTCAGAATACAAATAAAATGAAACATTAACTTTACCCTTTGTTAACCTTCTGATTCCAAAGTCATTGCCTTTTATCATGTTATGACTTTCTCTCTGTAAATTATATTAGGTAATAAGATGATTTTTGCTGGAGGTTTGAGTAGAGCTTTGTTCTAGATGGATGGTTTTAATATGATTTCTCTCTGTGATTGTATGATAAAAATATTAGATATGCATGTGTTATGTACCAAAAAACAATAACAATTTAGCAAGTCTGGTGATAATGTATTAATAGCAACTACGGCTGTTGTCGAACTTAGTACTATCACTACATGTGAACATGCCACTGGTGTAAACTGGCATTAAAATCCACCCCATGCATTTTATCCTTGTTCTGTAATGGTGTAAGCAAGGTTAAGTTATATTTAAAGAGAAAGTAGCATGTATGTGTGGAGTAAATGACTAAAACTCTGACTATGGCCCAGGTAACCACGGTTTTGTTACTGTTTTGTGCACTTGATAGCCCAGGCAGGTAAGATGGGTCCTCTTCTGTGGGGAACGGGCATGTTCTCAGATGTGCCATCATTCTTCATCTGTTGAGAAGGCTGTGGATTTATGTGGGGGTGTTGTACTAGTGGTGTGAAGGGTGCAGTGGGAAGCATGCATGGAAGCATGGCCAAAATGTTTCAGAGCCCATTACATGCCAACTGCTTGGGAGAGGTTATGCAAGAGGTTGGGAAAAAGGTGAAAAAATGCTCAGCAGCTATGTGATGCTTCCTAGGTTCATTGATCTCACTGACACAGGACATTGTTGCATGTAGAACAGAATAGGCTAGGTAGGTCAAGTAAAACTGGTAAACGAGTAGAGGACCTGGGTATCAGTGATCAGCTGTGGGCAGCCAAAAAAGAAAATTAAGGTGGATTTCCAGAATTGCTGCCAGTTTCACACATACACACACACACACACACACACACACACACACACACACACACACACACACACACACACACACACACACACACACACACACACACACACACACTCTCATCAGGTGTATCACTATTCTTCTGCATTCACCTGAATGCTGTAGTTAACATTCTGTATGTCTAGACAACACTAATATTAGCATTCTGTGCTGTGCTCTATCTAAAGATGAGATAAAGCCACTTTTTATATTTTTATATAGCTATACTGAGTTTCAAGGTTTTAAAGCAGCAGGATAAAGTGAAAAAATAGATGTAGTAGTGTTCAGTAAACTGTTATTTAAAAGTGTGCTCCAAGTTGTTTCTGTATTAGATGTTTAGCAACCTGATAAAGTACAGAGAAAATTAGAAATGCTACAATATATTGTTATAAAGCAGTGTGCTTAGGCAGATAGAGCTGTACATTGTTTTATATTAGATTTTATTATACAGTGGCTTTCATTTGTGCAATTAGCTAGCTATTGTCCATTTGCCAATTTACGTGAATTATTACCATGAGACTATAAATGATTGCAATGTCCTTGAGTTAGAGGAGTCTTGCAGTGGCAATAATGAAACACAATGTAGTTTGCAGATCACAAATGCTTATTGGACTCTTAAAATGTTAGTTATGATTTTAATAAAGGCATTATCACCTTTTCTCACAATGGACCTAATAACATTAGTTCAATAAAGGTCTACTGATTAAACAATGGTTGTACTTAAAATTACATACAATTATTCAGAAGTGTATAAAGAGGTGCTGGACTTCTCTGACTTATATATCAGGTTAATGATTTTTTTTAAATAATAAAAATTGCAACTTGCAGCATATGTAAATCACAGACTGCATTTTCATTGTGGGTGTTTCAAAGTTACTTGCTATTGGCACACTTTTGTATGAAACGTCAGCAAAGTAGAAATACAAGCAATATATATAAAGCAACAATGTTTTAAATATTACTGTTCAAGAAAAATTAAAGTGACTTAACAAATACACATTTTGATAATTATGAATATTTGTCTCTGTGACTGATATATAAAACAATTTCAATAGATATGACATCTTGTATACATATTCTGTCTTAAGTAAAACTTGGTTTCTGAGTATTATTTAGCCTAAAATGAATACTTTAGTTTGCCCTTACAGGATTATCTAATGAGTTAAAAATTAAAATCCGATCTCATAATGAGATTATGTGGCATTTTAATGTCCTATGCATAAACATATCATATCCTTGTTGGAATGTGAAAAAAACCTCTTATAAAATTCACTTAAGACAGCATTAATTAATAATTTAACTATCACCTAGCAAACTTAATTTTTTCCATTCTTAAAATTATTAGAAGTTTTGGTAAAAGAAAATGTGCAATGCATCATTTTATATATATATATATATATATATATATATATATATATATACATGTCTGTTGATGGGGCTAAGTCCTTTTATGCCTGAGAGTTTTTTACAAAGATGACTTACGGAGAAAAGCTCCTTCTAAGCACGAGAAATATGCATGAAAGACTTTCAGATGTAAAAAGATAAATACTGCACAATAAGTCTAACAAAGGTATAGCCTATAGGTTAAAACACTGAAAAAACATGCACACACATAAATATATTTACTCAAATCCATTGAATACTGCTTTAGTCGACATCTGTTTAATCTACACAATTTGGTTGACTAATCAGCAGGCATGCAAGATCAACATTCCCCTTTCCCCGGGTATTGTGAAATCTCAGAATTAGAATATAAAATTAGCAAGGCATGTGGGTTTGACCCCCCCCCCCCCAACCTCTGCAAAAATGACACCTCTTGGCCTTTTTTTTTTTTAGGTTTTGTATGCATTGAGAATTAATTCTCAGTGCATGTGTAGTAGACTGTTGACAGACATAATACCTATCAATTTAAGTATATTATCAATTTGATGCAATATATTATCAGCCAAAAAGGATGTGAAACAAATAAATTTAATTGCTGTTACACTAAGTTATGTTGTAGTAGAAATAATCCTTCAGGTAGTCATGATAAAGTAGTAAGTTATCCCATTTTGTGTGTAAGAGGCCTTTACTTTTTCTGAGAATAAGCTCTTGTATCTGAAGTACTAAGATCTGGTTGAAAGTACATTCCAAAGAAGAGTGGTCAGTGTCCAGAAGGCTTTATAAAAGTGTGCCTGTCTGGACTGAAAGATCCACTAGATCCACCATTTAATGGATTGTGTCTCATGGAATGCATTCAATTAAATAGAAATTAAAAGAGAAAGGAGAAGAAAATTATTAAGGACAATGAAGAGTATAAGAATAAAACAGCATGCCTTACCCTGAGGGGAAAAAGGGCTCAGAAGCACCTCCCAAATGATGATGTCATCTGGCCTGATGATATTTCTGAAGCAGCTGACAAGAGTGAAAGGGAGAAAGAACAAATCAAATGATATTTGGTCTGACATCACCTCGAAGATCAGAAAGATTAGCAACCAAACAGTAAACCATGAGGTACTACAAAATAAATTACACCAATGGACAGGGTTATCAGAAGGCACCAAAACATTTCCACTCACCTTATCTAAAGATGATAAAAAACAATGTCAGGAGATACCAGCAGAATTAAGTGGAACTGTTCAATGTATAAATTTTGAAAACAGTGAATTTAAGATGTACACCTATAATCATTTGCAAATTGTCATATGACTTACTGCATTGTTCTAAAAGGGTTTTACCTTTATCTCTAGGAAAGGGTTTATTTACCAGAAATTTTGATAGAGCTAAAACTGCATACCAGGGAGCTTAATTTTGTGATGCATTTTTCTTATAATAAAATGAATAGGAGGGGAGACTTTAAAAAGGGTTAATACTTTTAATCTACCATTGCAACCTCCCATATTGGTATATAAAAAGCTATGTGAGCAAGGGAGTCATTATTTGTGCTAACAACATAGTGAATGATTTTTAATTTAACAGAAAATGAAAGAAAGAAGCTTCAGTTATTATCTTCTGACAAATCTAACAGAATAATGAAGCCATAATTTTCAAACAATTTCTTATGATTAATAAAACTTCTGTACAAAAACTCCTATGTATACATTAAGATAGGCTCATATACTTGCCAATCAATCATGATTACTAAAGGTACTAAACAGGGTTGTCCGTTGTCCACATTGCTTTTTGCTCTTGTAATGGAACTATTTTCAAATTACATAAGATCAAATAAAAACATCAAAGGCATACTAATAAATAATGATATAATCCCCAAAATGCAATTGTTTGCGGATGACGTCCTATTAACTTTGACTGATTGCAATTCTTCTCTTATTGCAGTATTCCAAGCAATATTCCAGAAGAAATCATGACTCAGTTTTAATAACAATAAGACTAAAATACTACTTGTTAATTATAATATTAAGAAAATAGATAAGAAATTACATAAGTTCATTGTGAAAGATGGTAAAATCATGTATTTAGGGAGACTCTTGTCTGATAATATTAAAGTTATAACCACCTTTAATTATAATAATAACTTAAGGTCCATAGAACAAACTCTTAATAAATGTGATACATTTTTTCACTATGGAAGGGAGACTCTCCTTAATTAAAATGATTATCCTTCCTAAAAGTCTGTATATAATATAGTCTTTATTGCGCCCACCCCCCTAAAAATATAAAATAGCATAATTCTTTGTTTCCAAGATTTTTACAGTTTCCTAATAAGCCTACATTGGCTTTAAACCAGCACATTAGAGATTGGGCATTGGGTAGTACTGGTCTTCCAGATTTAGAATCATATTCCTTATCCTCAATTATTTTGACAATAATTTCTTGCCTAAATAACAATTATAATGCCACATGGAAAGATATCCATGGAGGTATTTGGTGTAAATCCAATAATTTAACAAAATCATCTCATACTAAAAAATAGCTACTAATAAATTTCATTGGTTAGGAAAAGGCTGTTTTATAGAAAACAAAAACAAATCAGTTAACTTTTATTATATTACTACAATAATGGATTTTCTTTGTATTTCCAATTGCCTGTACTCATAATAGTATTAATACATTTAATTTAACAATAATGACTACATTTAAAGACAAAAACCTCTTATACTGGTATCAATTACTAGACAATGGGAAATTAAAAAATGTTGACCATATATCGTTAATATGCTTGAGTTAAGCAAAGACATGCAGTTAGAGATTCAACATTATAGACAATTAGTTGAACATAAGATTAATCTAATGCAGCAAATAGTTATAAATTATTTTCCCATATTCAATGATTTACTCATTTTTTTAATGCACCAGGATATAATTGGAAAGTCACTTCTACCTAAAATATATAAGGTATTTAAGAAATCAGCAGTATGTCACAAAGAAGGCTACTGAGATTATTTTAGACTTGTTAATAATAACCCCCAAGTGAAGATGATAAAAAAATAATATTGTAATCTTCAAAACAAACTACTTCATCACTAAGGTGAGGGATATTCATTTGGAAGTTCTTACATAGAACCTATATCACAGCACATAAAGTTGAATTGATATATAAAAAAAGACATAGGATGCTGGAGATGTAAACTAAATGTAAAAGATGACTGATAACATATGTTTTACGATTGTATAAAACTTAAAACTTATTGGGATGATATGAATTCTCTATTATAGTCTATTTTTAATCATACATTTATGCTGACCAATTCTCTTATTTTATTTAATATACCTATTCCCACTTGTGTCATGAAAATAAAATGCACTCTTTTATGGAGTATCTTAACATTAGCAAAAAAAGTCATCAGCAAGAACTGAAAGAGAACAGCTGATGGTCATAGTTAAATTTTTAACGAATGGTTACAACAGATGTTTTCACATTTAGAATACTTGCAGTTATGTTGAAATTTATCTAGAAAAAAAGACAATCTCCCTCTGTAATGTTGACTATAAGCTTTTCTGTAAGATCCTTCAATTAAGATTCCGTTTACAAATGCACTTCATTGTATACCTGGGGATTTACAGCATTTCAGGTCATCCATTACATGACATTGTTTTTATTGGAATCAGTTACTTCTTACATTTCTCAGACTCCTTCAAAGCTCCTTTTATTGTATGATTTGACTAATGACTTCAGTAACATTAGTCATTCCTCTTTGTTCTGTATATTAACCGCATATGGTTTTGGTCCGCAATTTCTTAGATGCATTTTTACAATTTATTTTTCCACTGTAATCATGTCTATTATTAACAATTGGTTAGGCTGTAAACATTGCATGCTTATAGGCATAAGACAGGGGTGTCCTCTCAATATCTACTTACTGACATTAATTTTTGCGGCAGTTTTTTATAAAGTTCATGCTCAATTGACCTTATCACCATATTCCTTTTTATGTGCTGGTATTTTGGTACCTCGATTCATGTCTTCTGCAGATGATATTACCATTATTACAGAGACTCCCACAATCCTATCACATTTACTTCAGACTTTATGTCACAGCTTTCCCCTAGTTGGATTTACTCTAAATTATAAAAAAAAAAACTTCTGGATATACTGCCATGATGGTCACAGACAACTCTTTAAAGGACATCACTTTTTCCTTCTCAAGGATTAAGTATATTAGGAGTCCCATTTGGCACTCCTTCTTTCATGACTAATGTTTGTGACTCCATCCTTTCCAGAGCATGTCAATGATTACACTTTTGGAGGACTTTCTCATTGTCTTACACCAAATGAGTATACCTCTTAAATGGTACCTTTTTAAATACTTTAGGTTATGTCTTTCCCATACATTTCTTTCCATTATCCCTATCTGCAAAGTCATTAACTGATGTTTTTTTTATTTTTTGGGATACTACAGTAAACCCAATTAAAAGGGGTAATTTTTACTCTCCCCCAGAAAAAGGTTTCCTTTCATTACTGCATCCATTACTTTTTTTGCATATGTTATTTTTATATCCTATTTTGCAACATTTGCATTCTCCTGTCTTATCATTGCTAGGCAGCCTTCTGCCTGCTTTATCTGGTACATTTTAGACAGCTACCTTACAAGGCAAATGGATAGGAGGCCATTTACAGGAAGAATTTAAAGATATTCAACTTGTAACTTTGAGAAATGCAATATCATGCTCTTCCTTGCCTGACTCTTGCAAGCAGTGATATCATGATATTTTAGAACATTCTTATGGTATCAATGTCTATACAAACTATTCTACCCTTCAATTGCATGTTATACAAAATGTAAGAAAGAATTACTCCAAATTTCAACACTGGAAAAACTTTATGTGGCAATGTTTGCTAAATAGACCACCTTTACCGGCATCACTTGTCTATCGCTCTTTGGAAGAAATGTCTCGCTTTCATCCAGACTGTATTGGATTGGAAAATGTTGAACGTATCTTTATTTTTTGTAAAAGACTTCATGATTTTTGGGATATAAAGCAGCATAATTTTTATGTTCCTTTTTGTTTCCTGTAACTGCTAAAAATGTTTATATGGGAAATATGGGTGCATGTGGAATGCTTCTATTAAAATACAGATTTTTTTACGTGTATTAGAACTCCACCTTTTATGGGTGGTATGTTGTCAAGAGGTGAAAACTGGTAAAGCAAGATCAGTTCATTTTCTTCTTCAACAGTTAAAAGTTTGGTTATTACAAAACTATTGGAGGGTATAGAAGAGTAATTTAAATTAATTTCCTATTACTTCCTGCATAATTATTTGAAATTATTAGTGTTTAATTTTTTTTTTGTATTTAACAATGATTTAAGTTTTATTTTGTGAATGTATGTTTCCTTCTTAATAAAGACATGGTTTAAACTTATTATGAAGGAATTTGTACACTTGGCAACTCAAGTTTGTCATCTTGAGCTTATCATGGTCAGGACAATAACATCCTCTTCATATAATGTATGGTTGAAATTCAAAGAACTGCTGGATAAACATACTTTAATAATTAACTAACAACTACTCTCATCACATTTCGTTTTTTGTTTAAAAAGCTTTGTTTTATTGTAGACACCATTGTAAAGAGTTATTTTAGTTATTTATTATTGTTCTTTTGGATATGTATATTGTTTTATAATATTTCTATTATCATATATTAATGTTTTGTTGCTAAAATTTCAATGAAAACATTTGAGAAAAAAAAAAAGAACAATGAAGCCAGACAAATGGGGTGAGGCAAGTATAATGAGTGTCCATGACTACTTTAGGAAGATGCTTGGATATTTAAATGATGGTATTTATTTTAGGCAAATGCCTAGGAATTAAGTTAAGTTTTCCTATAAAAACAGACTTATGGTTTAATGAAATTAATAATACATTTGATTTAAACCTAAACTGTTGGATTTTTTAAGGGTCAAGCAATTTATCATACCTTTTATTTTTAGAATACTGAAGTTACACAAAAACAGCAAGAACACTACTCTCACCCCTTCAGACCACCTGTGGGATTTTCATGTTCTAAGAACCATTAGCAATTCTGATGAACAGAAAACAAAAAAAAATTTTTTGACAAGAAGCATATATTAAAAGACTCTTGGGACCTTTCATCCAAGTTACCTAAGACTGAGTTTGATGACTAGTGTTTACTGGTGACAAAAGATGTAAAGGATTTAGTTTTGGTTATTCCTCATGACATAGGCATGGAATGTTTCCATCAGCCACTTATTTCTGTTAGAGCCCTGACACATGAGGATATAGTTATATTGGAAGAATAGGTGAGTATGTTATTACACAGCAATTTTGTTTCCTTTGAAAGTGAAATATTTCAATAGATTATGGAGGTGGCTAGGGAGCATCATCTACTCATGTGTTTGTGAATATCATAATTTCAATTTGGGAGAAACAGAATATTTTTGATATTTGCTACTGGTCTATGATAAAAAGATATTTTAAGTTTTGGATCATATTTTTCTAATTTGGTTGGGAGCCCAAGAAATGTTTCACCATTTTATACACTATATTAATCATACTGCTGATTTTTTCTTTTATGTATGAAAAGAATCAGAAAGAAAGAGTTACCTAGATGTGTTTAATTACCAAAAATGTTATGAAAGGTATGTGGGAGTCCAATATTTTGAGGAAACAGATTTTTTTTCAAACAGTTACTCACACTTTCTGAATAGCTACCCTGTATTGCAGAAAGAAAACATACTGGAAGGCTAAATGGTTAGGCTTTCAAGGTTGGTTACAGATGATGAGATATTCCAAATGGAAACCAGGAAGGTGAGAGACATGTTTTTGGAAAGGGGATATCCCTTAAAATTTCTAAACCCAATAATTGATGAGGTCATTGGGGTAAGACTTTCAAAATTTTATGCAGTTTTGTTCAAACCAGAAACTATGGGCTTTATCAGAGATAAAAAGTGAAGGAAAAGATTTTTCAAGAGCTATGGTATTGCCCTTTGGTCATAGGGTAAAAGGCTTTTAGATAAATTGGGCTGGGGTATTTGGCCTAACTGATAAATTCAATAAAGTGGGTGGAGCACCAGCATTTGTTTATGGAAAGAATCCCAATATTAAGGGGATCTTGGAAAGGGGTCCAAGAGAAAAGATTGGCCCAAACAGGAGAGGGATGTCCAAATGTGGGACTTGTCCCCAGTGTATGTTTGTTTTGGACACTGTGAATGCAACAGTATCCTCATACATAACAGTAATAGAGTGAAGGGAGAAATACAATTGTGCTACTAAAGGAGTAGTATATTTGGCAAATTGCACAGTGTGCCAGGCATTCTATGTTGGCAATTTGGAACATGCATTAATGGTGAGGATCTGTGAGCTCACCACTACACTGTGTTAACACATCTTTAATTTTAAGAAATTTGTATTTTTTTTTCTATTGGAGAAAGTCCCTGCTTTTGAGAGGGAAAGATATTGGGAATATCAATTACAGTGCAAGGAATTGTACTGACAACTTTTGTTGAATGCAGCCCAACCCCCACAGTTAAAAGAAATGCATCTCTATTAACTACATTCTGCACAAAAAAATGACTATGTTATGAGGTAAAATGGAGTCAATTATATTGTATTTATTTATGATGTTTATTATTTTTTTATTTAAATAGTAGGATCTGGGTCTGTTTGTAGTGGCTATCTCTTCTGAGCGCATTTTACAGGCCATCTTTGATTAGAAAGGTACCCACAAATACTTTGCAAACCTCTTTTTGCTATTTTTATTGTTTGTTAAGAGTGAAAACACCAATAAAATATGATTTAACAGACACAGTAAGGGAGACAATTCCAGTGCAACAGTATTAAAGTAGGTGGCAGGCAATAAAAAGTGCAGTAAATAGTATAATCAAGCAAAAAAACAGGCAACCTATGGTTACTGGGAAGCTTAGAAGCCTCTAGTCATCTGGTATCTCAGCTCAGAATTGTGGCTAGTAGCCTACCTCAGTTCAGCTAGGTACAAACAAGCAGAAACCTGCTCTAGTATAGGGCTTATATACCATAATCTAAAAACTTGAAAAAAATTTAAAAAGGTTCAAAAGGACCAATGAGGATGCTTAATCCAAGCCCTAGACCAACCACCCTCCATCAGACAGGTTCCAATCAGCAAACTTTTCTCAACAAAGTGCATAAGGGCCCTTTTCAATCAAAGATGGCCTGGATAATGTACTCAGAACAAACAGCCACTACAAACAGACCCAGATGCAACAAACCTGTATCTGGACTATGTTACAGCTATTAGCTACCCTAGTTTCGACAGGAAACACAAGAGAATGTTTAACACAGCAGAAAAATATCAGCGAGACACTAAAAAATGTTTTAAACAGCAGTAAAACAGCAAGGAGACTCTAAAGAATGTTTCAAACAGCAAGCAAATCAATTATTTTAACACTGCTTGGTCGGAAAGCCAGAATAAGCAGAACAGATTGCTTTGCAGCAGTGAAAGGTACCAGCAAATACTTAAACAGTAATAACAGCAATAAATTATGATTTAACAGGCACAATTAGGCAGACAATTGCAGTACAGTAGTGCAATTTAGTACACAATATTTAAATACAGTATTAAAGTAGGTGGCTGACAATAAAAAGTGCAGTAAATGGCATTATCAAACAAAAAAAAGGCAATCAGAAACTTCCAAAACACAAGACTGCTACAACTAACACAGTTCCCACAGCACCCATGACACATAGTAACACCAGTGTCTCACCTTCCAAGTCCGTGAGGCATAACACTAAAACCCCCCAATTTTTTTCTCATTGGAGACTCCATAGTGAGACACACGGATGTCCCACTCACCAGGCTGGACAAGGAGAAAGGCACAGTCAGTTGCCTGTCTGGTGTCAGGATTTGTCAGATCATGCATGGGCTCAGGTCTCTCAGCAACAAGTACCATTATGACTCTGTCATAGTTCATGTTGGGGTGAATGACCTGAGATGTACCTCACTGGACTATACGAAAAGAGACATGATTAAACTCTATGAGTATGTGTCCCAGGCAGGTATGTCCCTACTCTTGAGCAGCAAAGTACTGTCACTTAGAAAGATGCCACAATATAAAAAAAAAGGTGATTGATTTCAATAATTGATTTCAATAATTGGCTTAGTTTTTAGTGTCATTCAAAGGGGATCCAATTTCTGTCAGTCTGGGAAAGTCATGGTTGACAAACCTCACTGCTTTGCCAGAGACAGTTTGCACCTGGCATCACTACATTTTCAGCTGCTGGCAAAAGCTCTTGCCTCCCCCATAGTGCCTTTTTTAGGCAAGGTTTTGAAAACAAACTGACATGAAATCTTCCAATCATAACAAAATAAAGGTCATGCTGCTAAATGCTAGGAGTTTAAACCAAAAACTGTACACCCTGGAAGCACTTTTTATCACTGAAAGATGTAGATGTCTGTGCAATCACAGAAACCTAGTTGAAGGCCTCAGAGAGTACCCCGGCCTAGCAAGGCTACAATGCTTTCCACACCTTCAGACTGCAAAACAAACATGTGAGAACCAAAGGATGTGGTGTTTCTATCTATATTGGAGATAAAGTCACCTCCCATCTAGTTAGACTGTACAACTCCATGGAGTTACTCCAAGTTCAGGTTACTGTTGTAAGTCCCCCATTCAAGTCATAGCCAGTTATAGATCCCCCTCCATGGGTCATGATGCACACAAAACCTACTTGACCAAACTGGATTCAAGCCAAATATTCCCAAACACTCTGATTATGGGGGATTTAATTTATCCCAGCATCAACTGGGAAACATACTCTAGCCCTAACTCACTAGCATAAAAGTTCTGTGACTTCATTAACTCAAATGTCTTGGCACAAATTGTTCATACCCCAACAAGAGGAACAAACATACTAGATATTGTTCTCCCTAACATGTCAAACAGATGCATTGGCACAACTGTCGGACCCTTATTAGTCAAATATGACCACAAATCAGTCATCTTCAAATTGGCACTAACACCAGAACTTACAAAAGGTGAAACTAGACTAAAGAACTTCACCAAGGCTAACTATACTCTCCTAGATGAAGGTATAAATACATTCCAAGCCCCATCTTCAGTTGGAAGTGGTAACTACACCAACACTTAGACTAAAGCCCTGTACAATCACTTACATACGTGTATAGACTCAGCTGTACCAGAAAGAATCAAAACTAGAGTTCCAAGTAAAAAGAAGCTGCCATGGTGGACCTCCAGCATCCACAAACGTTACAACAAAGACAAAAAGTCGCTGTCCAAGAAAACAAAGGCGAGGCCCCAAATATGGAAAATCACCCTCCTCAGCCTCTACAGGTAAATAAGAGAGCATGTCAAATCCTCTAAGGGCATCATTAAGAAAAACTTGGCTAGCACAGCCAAGGATAACCATAAGGTCTTTTACAGCTACGTACATATCCTAAAATGTAGGACCCAGGCATGTGCTGAACTAGTGGCTAATGGTATCACACACACACGCTGACCCCACAAAGATAGCAAACCTGCTAGTGGATACATTTGGTGAAATTTTCACTCCCTTATCCCCTCCAAACTTATCACAAACCTTGCCCCAAACACCCCCACCTTACAGATCAGAATAACTGTTCATTAAAGCCTTGTCTAAGGCAAAAAAAAAAAACACAGCCTCTATGGGACCAGACGGCATCCCAGGCTGCCTTCTAAACAGGCTAAAACATGAACTAGCATCATCACTAAGTACCCTTTTCAATCATAGCCTAACCACAGGTTTTGGTCCTGCAGAATAGAGAACAGCAACAGTTATTCCCCTCCACAAAGGTGGCGTAGCAACAGACCTGGGGAATTATACACTCATACATCTGACCAGCATCATCTGTAAGGCCATGGAGCTCATAAATAAAGACATAAGCAAACTCCAAACCCTGGATCCAACCCAATTCAGATTTGTCAAGGGCAGATCCTGCCTTCTAAATCTGGTAGATTTCTTTGGAAATGTAACCAGGGCCATTAAAAAGGGCAAATCTGTACACAGCATACCTTGACTTGGCAAAGACTTTTCACACAATCCCAAACTCAGGCATTACTGATAAACTTAGCAAACTGAATGTAAACCCCTTTGCTGTAAAATGGGTTGCCATCTGGCTCACAAACTGGACACACACTATCAAAGTGGATGACTCCACACCAACCAGCAGACCTGTAATCAGCGGGGTGCACTAGGGTCAGTGCTAGACCCCCAACTGATTGGTATACACTTCTCAAACGTTCAGGCCAGAACTAAGGGGCACTGGTTGACTAAGCTTATGGATGACTGCAAACTAGGTACAATTACTGAATCCCCAAATGATGTCACTATACTTCAGGAGTGTCTTACATAAACCAACAACTGGTGTCTTAGTCACAGACTCAGACTTAATGCAAAGAAATGCATCATCATTCCTTTTGGCAAAAACAATGTCCCTTCACACTACCAAATCAACAATGATACCCTAAGTACCTACAAAATGGTAATGGATCTGGGATCAGAAGTTGACTGTGACGTTAACTTTGACCACCATGTGCTTACTTTAGTATGGAAGGCTTTCTATAAAGCACACTTGATTAGTAAAGGCATCACCTCAAGATCAATGGAGATTATAACCCTTCTATATTTAGCACTAATCAGGCCCATAATTGAGTATAAAGCCCTGTTCGGCATGTACTGTACAAAGCACCTGCAGCAACTGTAGAGACATGAAAGGTTTCTAACAACAATGAAGATCAAAGGACACCAGTACATGCCTTACACAGACCAACTAAAGTCCCTGTAACTATACTTTGTATTGTATAGACTTCTTAGGGGGACTTATACCTAGCCTACAGAGCAGTCTCAGACCCAAACATAATGAAATTGCTACCCATCCATAAATCAAATGGAACTAGAGCTACCCATTCCAGGGACCTAAATATGGCCTCCGACTTAAATAGGACATGCTGGAGGGACAGATTTGTCTCCCTGCAACTGCCGCATCTTTGGAATAAGCTACCAATTCATGTGAAACAGAGCACTTCTATGACACTGTTCAAAAGGAATCTGGATGTGTGGATGGGGCACCATAAATTCTTACCAGGGATAGCACCTACAACCCTCCCGGACATTTGCAGTTATTACTAAATGCAATCATGGGTACTGACTAACATATTTATGGTATTACATTGGGATTAAATGGCTAGAATTTAAATGACCTCCAGGTTGATAGCCTAGTAAACTCCTAATATCCTATGATTTATGAATATCAACTGGAGAGGGACAGTTACCTTGGCCATAACTACTTCTGCATGAAGCTCTTGACTGAAAAAAAAAAAACTTATGAGCAAATTAATTGCAGTTATTGAAGGCTACACAACAAAGGTCGAACATTATTTGTTTATGCATTGATTTTGCGTTGACTGGATTGATTCCATAAGGCCTATGGCCTGCTTTCAGAAGATACCTGAAGTAATGTTTGTGCAGACTACCACAAAATGAGGAGACATCTGACTAGGAAACTAAGGAAATTCTATTACTTCTCATGAGGGTGCATGAGTGGGTGTCTTTTGAGAGGAGATTGGTGTCATAATTTGCCTGTTACAAGATGAAAAGAAGGACTTGTGTTGAAATGGAAGTTTCTATAGTTATAAGCAATTTTGTAGTTGATAACTCACAAAATGGTCTTGGGCACCTTGAAGATGTGACAGAGTTGCAAGCAGAGCTGTCTGACCAGATGCAATAGGATGTAATGGAGGTAACAGTATATAGAGTTCTTGAAAAAGGGTGTGACTTACGTCTATTTATCAATGGTTAGAAGAGCAAGAGTGAGGTAGCAGCTGACATCTGAAGTAGGAAGATATGTCAGGCATAGAGACAAAGGAGTAATGAGGAACTATGGAGTTCGAAATCAGAAACCATGTGTGTATCTTTTGTACAAGCTGCTGTCAAAGATGACAGATTTGAGCAAAAAGCCTTCTAAATAAATGCAGAATGTCTCTATTATGTTAAGTAGCTGGAAAAAAAAACATTATTTTGCCATTAGGAATTAAAGTGGAAGATTTGGTCAGGGGATAATATATGATATCGTGACAGAACAAAAACTGATGGTTTAAGCTTGAATGAAATTGATAAAAAAGCAGAAAAAGAAGTATGGAAAGACACTGCATGCAATAACGGCAAGGAATCAAAAATAAAAAACAGAAATTATATGCTGTCTTTAGAATGATGCAGGTCTTCCTGAAGATATTATAAAAAAGTTAAACAAGTAATGCAATGAACTCAACAAACTCAGCAGTATAAAAGATAAGTCTGGAACAAGGCATGGAGGGTGGAGGATTTACAAATTAAAAATTAAAGGCATGAGTCTTATTTAAAATGTAGCGTGCACAGGGTGACATATAAACAGTCTGGCTGAGCTTGGAAGATATTTATTTATTTTTTTATTTTGCAAAATGAAGGTGAGATTTCATGTTAATTCTCTTAACCATAAATATTAATTTATGAAGAACTGGGGCAAAGTGAAAAAGAATGTCACGTATACTGCTGGCTTGAAAGGCAATCTGGTTAGACTGTCCATGAAAAAAGAATAGAAGGAATGATAATATAATAAATGAGATTATTATGAAAGAAGAAACAATGAATAAAAAAGAAGATATTCAGAAGGAAGGAATATAATTAATAAAAGCCAGAAGGAAAATAAAATAAAAGACAGAAAGAAAATAAAATTTGCAAAGAAGAAAGACAAGAAATAAGCATAGAATAGTGACTGCAGACAAAATGTTGAATAAGAAAGTTCAGAATCAACAAGTTATGATTGACGATCACAAAATTAAATTAAAATTAGATTTAACTAAGAGTGGGTAAAAGAAAGAAAGACATAAGAAAGATAGAAAAGTTGTCATATGGGAAGGTAATGTGACGTGTGGTTTCAGTGAATACAAATATCATGAAACAGGAAAGAGAAATAAATCTATTTAATGCAGACATTGTGTATTACAAGAGATAGGAGTAAAAATGCACTGTGAACAAGATACAGAATGGTCTTTAATGGAAGACTTTTTCTGAATATTTGTATTTTTTCTTTTGGCTAAAGAAGCAACAACATTAAAATGAATATATTACAGCTATATAATGGCGATTAATATATACATTACATATTGATAAAAATCACAGAATATTTCAGATTTCATTTATTTATTTGCATTTGTTTACTGGCATAGCCCATTGAGCCAAAAAAGCCCATTTTCAGTGGACGCCCAGGACACAAAAACATAAACATAGAAGAGAATTTTAACATTTGTAAAGTTCAACAAAATATATGTATATGCATGGACAATTAATTAACAATTGGCTAAAGTACAAGAAAACCGGACTTGCCAATCAGTTATAATTAATACAAACTTAAATACAGAGTAAGACAAGATATATGTAAGAAGGCACTATTTCAACAATACATCATCAGTAGGGTAAAACTAATCTGTCTAACAATGGTCTAAACCCAGCTCACATTCCCTATTAGTTGATGAACAGTCCAGCTCTTGGTGACCTCTGCTTCACAATGATAGGAAGAGCCAAAATTGAAGGATCAAAAAGTGACATTGCTATGAACGCTTGACCAGCACAAGCCAGTTATCCCTGTGGTAACTTTTCTGACACCTCCTGCTTAAAATTACAAAAAGTCAGAAGGATCATGGGGCCCTGCTTTCATAGTCTGTATTCATACTGAAAATCAAGATCAAGAGAGCTTTTGCCTTCCTGCTCCATGGGAGGTTCCTGTCCTCCATGAGCTTGCCTTAGGACACTTGGATTACTGTTTGACAGGTGTATCACTCCAGTCAAACTCCCCACCTGACACTGTCCCTAGAGTGGGTCATGCCTGAAGATTTTAATATTACAAATATTGATAAATATCACGGAATATTTCAGATTTTAAATACATATACTCTTTAGCTCTTCAAAATGAGGAAGATATCCGTCAGGGTCAAATATGTTCCAAGTAGTGAAGGTTTATTTCTTTATCAGAGACTTTAGTTGTAAAATAAATTAGTAATATTAGTATAAAAAAGCTAGGTAATGATCTCAAAGTTGCTGAGGAAATAACTAAGCTTAGTTATCAAATGTCATCAGTAAATGGAAACATATTTTATAGGAATATTCCAATACAAAATGGCTTTATATTTCATTCTTGTTTTTGAGTTTGGAGAGTAGAATCGTTCAAAAAGGGTTTCTCAGATCATTTAGCTTTGGCAGAAGGAAGAGGAAAAGCTGCACTGGAATGATGCTACCAGTGTTTTTTAAATAACTCCAAATTTGGAATAGAAAGAAATGATGAAAAGATCACAGATATTTTGGAATGACGATTTAGGTAAAAAAGAACGTGAAACGTCACTTGTTTATTTGTAGCCTTCAAAATAAAACTAAGAAGAGAACACAGTTATATGTTACATGTTATGTCACAGAGGCAGTAAATATGTCTGATAAAGTGTAGGTGGTAAAGAATTAAAGAAGAAAAAGTAAAAAAAATGAATATAAAGACAAAAAATGTGGAATGAAGACAAAGGTACAGGTTGCAAAGTTAGGAGTTAGTTACACATTTTCTGTCAGGAACAGAAAAGGATGGTTGTAAAGTAAAACTTAGGAAAGAAATACTGAAAAATTAAAATGAGTTATACAGAAAATTTGAAGAAAGATAGGTTAAAGAAAGGAAGGCAAGCAGAGAATAATTCTGTTAAAATGCATTTAGATTAGATAAAATAATTAAAATGAAAAGAAAATACTCCAAGAAGAGGTATCATTAACTACAACTTTATAAAGACTTAGGAGGTGAAATAGCAATCATTAATAAAACATATATTTATTTATTTTATTTATTTATTTCAGTTTGTTAACCAGGAAAGTCCATTGGGCCATGGTAGCCCATTTCCAATGAAGGCCCGAGGAGAAAAGCTCCAGACAGAAGGATAATATACAATGCATTAGTACAGCATATAAGAACAACAAAACATTCAATATACAGAAGGATACAATTTTACATATCTTGAAATGTATGAGCTGAGTAAATCACTTATAAGATATTTACAAAAGCAATAGATTCATGTTCATTTAATACAATACAATTAAGATATTTACAAAAACAATAAATTCATGTTCAATTAATACAACTATATGTATTTAGGCAAATGAATTTTAGAGAGAGGAATTGAAGCTGTAGCAGTGATTGTGAGTAGGATAGAGTAGGGATAGATGTCAGCAATTAGGTAGGATGGGTACAGGAGCATTCCCAGAGGGAGGAGAGGTGAGAGTGGAGTAGGGTTTTAAAGGAGGGTAGGTTTGGGGTGGTTCTAATGTGGGGGGGAAGAGAATTCCATAATCTGGCAAGGGAGAATAATAGTAGAAGTTGCCCTGGTGCGTGTAATGGATTGTGAAGTTCTAAGAGGTTCTAATTTGTGGATCTAAGTGTTCTATGTGGCTGGTGAAGTTTTAGGGAAGAGGAGAGTGATGGACAGTTAGAAGGTTTGAAAATCAGCTTGTGTGCTGTAGCTAGTTGAATGAAATTTAGGTAGCCTGGGAGTTCCAACCAATTTAGAGCATGTAGGGAGTTACAATGGTGAGCAGAGGATTTGGATCCTGTGGCAAACTTTGAAAGTTTATTATAGCATGAGGAAAGTTTAGATTTTAGGGAGGATTGGAGGTTAGAGAGTAGTGGAGCTCCATACAGAAGGGAGGGTAGGAGGTAGGTGGTAGATAAGAGTTGTCTAGAAGACAGAGAAAGGTAGCATCTGTGTTGATAAAGCATTCCAAGTTTTTGATGTGTCTTTTTAATATAGGTTTGTAGGTGGGTGTCAAATTTTAGCTGGTCATCGATAAGGACACCCAGAAGTTTAGTATGGGGAACTATTTCAATAGAGGGTTTGTTTAAGCTAAGTATGGAGAAAGATGCTTTGTCAACAGCAGTATGTCTAGAAGGGGTAAAGATCATTATTTTGAATTTGGAGGTATTTAGGGCTAAATGATTGTCAAGCATCCAGGAGCCAGTGGAGGAGAAAGCCTCTTGAGTAAGGTTTATTAGTAAGGGAAGAATTTTGGCTGAGCAGATGATAGTGAAATTGTCTGCGTATTGCACCAGTTTGGCATTGGGGATCTTTTGATGGAAATCATTGATGAAAATGTTAAATAATAAAGGACCCAAGATAGAGCCTTGGGGTACACCTGTTGGGGTGTTAAGGAAGGAGTAAGTGAAATAGTTCCATTTTACAGCTTGTTCCCTGGCTGAGAGATAGCTGGTGAACCATTTGATGGAAGAGGAGGAGAGATTAAGATGGGAGAGTTTAGAAAGCAGAAGCTCATGAGAGACAGTGTTGAAAGCTTTGGATAAGTCTAGGAGGAGGACATAGGATATATAATTAGTAGATAAAATAATGAGGGAATCACACGGCATCTCTACACGAGGGAAACATATTTTAATACAAAATATCATAAAATGAATTTAAAAATTGGATACTAGTATCCCTAATAAATATCACTCACAAGTTGCTAGCTAAGTTTACATGATCATAGGAAGTACTTATCAATCATTCTGCAGACCATTGCAAACCTAGCCAAAAAAAACTGCATTCAAAATAAATTTCCCTCCTGCCTCAGGAAGGGCAAAATAAGGTAAACCATGAAGAATTTCAGGCTGTCTGTCCAATTATCCAGGTTTATCTTAAGGACGGCAAGTGTGCTACTATACTTGATGCACAGTGTAAGTTCATTCCAGAGGTGAGGTATACATTGGCATATGAAAATGCCATGCCAATGTGCCTTATTTATCTGTTGATGATTTAAATTTATAACTGGATATTTAAAGTACCATTTGTTCTGTGAAGTAATATGAAGTCATAAAGGATTGGATCTTTCATGGCTTGAAAGGCTTGATCCAGATCTCTGAATACAGAGAGGGTTGTTTGTACTGATATCTAACATTTTTCAGGTCATTGATATTTTTAGTTATGGATTTCTGAGGTCTCCCAAATTGATTGTAATATCTGCCTCATTCTTCGGACTTTAAAAAAATAAATAAACAATGCAGTAAACATTTGGAACACATTGATTATATTCAAAAACATGAGAGATAAAGATGTTATTATAAAAACATTTGTATGTAAGAAACTCATTCTAGCAAGCTTGTCTAAAGTGAAGTTCTTATGCAAGTCACTTGCTGTTTTAATACTAAGCAATCCTCCTGCCACCACAAAGCAGGCAACAACACTGCAAAGCATGTAGCAGCTTTAAATGCTGTAATACATCCAGCACTACCACACACATGGGAGTAAAAAGTGAAGTGCAGCACTAATTTGACTAACAGTTTTAAAAGCTGTTGTACACCAAATGTTTTACATGTTTTTTTACTGATAACATCAAATACAACCAGCTAAATCCCCCTTGTATTACAAGGAATTATGATTGGTCTGTTGATCAAAACCAGTTGTTTTGTTTTCTTAAAAAATTCAACTCTCAAGCTTCACTCTTGAAGTAAATTTCTTGACATCCATTTCCTGAACACATAATCTTAACAGAGATTCACCTGTAACCCAATATGATGGAGGCACACAATGGATTTGGGAAATATAGGTTATGAAGACAATATGTTTGTGGTTTAAAGTAAGTGTGAATACCCTGAACAAAATAAAAAAGAAGAATTATGGTAAGTTTGCATATTCAGAAAGCATGCAACATGTTATTCATATCAATGTTTGCTTGTGGCAGGAGTCATTAGTTGGTGTTGGGAATTACACAGAAAGATTATATTAAGAATAGCGATGAATCAGTATCAGTGACACAACAGGTGACACACTTGCCTTTAATGCCAAAGGTTATTGGTAGAAGGATTGCTGACACTGCTATGCAACATAGAGGGGGTGTAGCATTTCTGTGTGTTTTGTTCTTTGTGTGAAATGTTAAACCAAAGCCTCATCTGCTTGAGTTAGTGGTAGCTTAAGTGAATGTAAAAGGTTCCATGGCATCTATTAAAAAGAATAGGTGTCCTTCATTTCAATAATGATTACATAAAAGAAATATTCAAATATTTCAAAATAAAGCATCACATAAACTAAATAAAAATAATCAAAATGCTGTATGTAATTTTCTTTTTCATACACGTGACATAAACAGTATTTACTGTTAATTCTTCAACCTCCCCTCCTTTTTGCATAACCAGAATTTATCTTCTTACTTTATATATATTTTATCCCAAGTATTAAGAAATGGCACTTCATTTGCTCATGTCTGATAAATTTGATATACTATTGCTATACATAGTTTATCTTTCTTGTCTACCTTTGTTGCCTGTTTTAGCTTATACACTCCATATACAATATTTTCCTTTCCTATATTTCCCAATCAGTCCCAAATATTTTACTTCTCCCCATACTCTTCTAACCCTGGGACACTTTAATAGAGCATGTTCCATATATTCCATTTTTCCACATGTTGAACACTTTCTGTATTCTATAACTTTATAATTAGTTTCTCCTTTTGTTGGTAATTTCTTAATCTTTAATCTCCACAGGAAATCCTTTGTCTCCTTCCATGATTTAAATTTTTCCCTCTCATTCATAATAGCCTATTTTATTTCCTTACTTAATACTTTCCAAGGATAAATATAAAAAAAAAATGAATCCATAATATTCTCATATCATATTTTTCTTGCATTCTTAATTTTGTTAGTATGCATCTTTTACTCCAGTATTTTCTTTTTCCATTTGTTCCCTTCTCCCAAAAAAAAAAAAACAGATTATTTTAATTCAGTAAACACTCTTCTTCTGTATTATATACCATTCCTCTTTTTATTGAATTTAACCTGGAACCCACAAAAATGTGTAATTTCTCTTCCAGGCATTTAGGACAAGGTATAAATGAATCTAAACAATAAATTTTCCTAAAATATATTGGGTGTATGGGGGTGACATAATGGTTAAAATGTTAACCTCACAGGGAAGAAGCACAAGGTTTGATTCTCACTAAAAGAAAGTGGCTAAGCTTAAACTTGCCCACAAAAAATACAGCTAGCCTAGTACTTACCTAAAAAAAGAACAACATATGAATCAGAATTTTTTTCCTTTCTCTGTATTCAGTCTCTTACAGACTCCTCCATGGAGATCAATGTCTAGCCTTTTGTGCCAAAAAAAGATCCAACCCTATTTGATCTCATTCCTTCACAGAAATAATGGTATTAAAGGAACTAAACCTTCATCAGCAGATAAATAAGACATGTTGACATGATAGATTCATATAGCCATGCATCCCTCATCTCTGGAACAAGCTTCCACTATTTGTCAAGCAGTGTAGCATCATTGCAACCTTTAAGCTAAATCGAGATATTTGGATAGGCAGCTTCAAATTCTCTCCTGGTCTATCTTGCCCTGCTTGAGAATAGAGAGAAATTTTGAATAGGGTTTTTTAATAGACTTGAAATGATCTGCAGGCTGATTGCCTTTTAATTATCAATGAATATGTGAACATATAGCCATTAATCAAACACACTTTTCATAAAACTCATATTTAATATTCTCTACAACGTACATGCTTCTTGTATTTATTTAATACATTCTCTCCATTGATCTTCCAAAAACAATTCCTGTTTTTTATTTCTTCACCAAAATCTTTACTTTTTTCTTTCTTTATTTTTAAACTTACATAATCAAAATACCTTTCGACTTTTTTACTACCTCAACCAACTATAATATATTCTTAGCTATACAAAATACATCATATGCATACACAATCATCTTAGCAATTTTTATTTTAACTCATATTCATATACAGCTTCTCTCATTGCTGTAAAACTTAAGTTTATCATTGCATTCATACTTAAAGCAAACAACAGGCTACTGAGAGGACACCCTTGTCTCATTCCTCTTTCTAGTTTTATTTTTAATAATCCATTTACTATAATACTTATCATACCTTTTTCATATGCTATTTTAACCAGTCTAATAATTGCCATAACTGCTCTCTTACAATATTATTATAAGCTTTCTCAACATCTGTTCCTACTAGTCTAACTTAATTTCCTTTTTCTTTAATAGCACAAATTATATATTTTGCGATCATAGGTTCATAGGTTAATCGGTTGGTCCTAGGCTCTTGGCCCTAGGGCTTATACAAGCCTAGCCATAACAATTCCCTGGCTATTTCTTCCCACAGTATTTAGTTCCCTGGACCCTTGTCTAGCAGGGTGACTGACATGATCCCCGGGGTGAATTTCTTAACTCCCATCCAATCATCAAGGTTCCTTTTGAAGAGGGCCAAAGGGGTGTTCTGCTTTACATGTATGGGCAGTCTATTCCAGAGTCTGGGGAGTCTCTGGGTCAGGAACCTATCCCTCCAGCATGTTCTTTCATTGTGATGACAAGGTTTAGATTCCTGGAGCATGTGTCTCTGAGGGATTGGGATTTTTTTTAAGTGTAGCATGTCCAACAGCTCTGGGTTTGACATGGCCTTGTATGTTAAGCAGAGATCGCCTCTGAGTAGACGATATGTCACAGAGTATAGGTGGGTTTTTTTTAGATGGTCAGTATAGGGCATCTGCTTTAGGCCTGTGATTTTTTTAGTGAGGTATTTCTGTGGCCTTTCCAGTTGTTGCAAATGTCTTGAGAGGTACATACCAAATGGGGCATTGTATTCTATAATGAGTCTAATGAGGGATGAGTACAGTGGGACAATGACCTCCTTTTTCTGGATGAAAAGCCCCATAAATTCCTTCTTTCCACTTATTTCTTTGAGTATTGTCTATCCTAATTTTCATTATTTTCATTTATATATTATATATCTGTGTTCATTAAGGATATCGGTATCCAATTATCTAATATTTCCCTTTCCCATTTATTTATTTTATTTAACATTTGTTAACTGGGAAAGTCCAACTTGGAACAAAGCCAATTTTCAGCAGAGGCCCGGGGAGAAATGCTCCAGATGCATGTCTTTGTAAAGTGGGAGGAAACCAGAGCACCCGGAGAAAACCCAAACAAATGCAAGGCGGACATGCAGACTCCACACAGAAGGAACCCCAGCTAAGAATCGAACCGGAGAACCTCTTGCTGTGAAGCAACAGTGCTATCACTGCACCACTCCGCCGTTTGGATTTCTTCCAAACCAGTCTCATTTCTCCATCATGCATTACAATATCTACAAACGTTTGTTCCTTTCACTCATTTAATACCCCTAAGAATATTTCTTTTTGATGTTTTTCCACACATTTAAAGTAGTTTAACCAGCTTTAGACTATTTTCGAATTCATTACATACTTAATTAAAACTTAATTCTTTTCATATGTAAACTTATCTCACTCCCATTCTATCTCATCTCTTTTTTTGTCTTCTTTATATTTTTTCTCATAAAATAGTCACATATTTTTAAAGTTCTTTGTGCTTTCTTACGAAATAGCCTTCTTTTACTTTCACCTGTTCCAAATTCTGTCTCTTTACTTTTTTTCCAAAAAGGGAAAACTTTCTTTTTCTTTCCTTGTACTAAATATATTTTTTTAATAAATCCACAACTTTTCTCTTGTTTTGTTTATACAATTCTCTCTTTCCATATCTATATATGTTTTTCATCATCACGCTGCATTACATACCATAATTGATTTTTTTTCATTATATTTCTTTATATGATTTCTAAATTATTTTTTCTCCACATTTCCATATTCTCTTTTCACTTTTCTTTTATCCTCTGCTCATCAAACAGTGCAATTTTTATACATGAATCTTGTAGTTAAATGTTACTTTCATAAAGATTTTGCTTCTTCTTCAAATTCCTGTTATATTCGTAAAATTTAACTTTTTCATAACTTTTCCTACTTTAATACATTCTAAATTCATGCCAGGTCTTGCATAAACTGCTTCATGATCCAAAATACAGCTTTAATTATTCCCTTTTTATCTCTTTTGATGTTTCCAAAAAAAAAAAAAAAATATATATATATATATATATATATATATATACACACATGCATACATACATACACACATACATACATACATACACACACACACACACACACACACACACACACACACACACACATATATATATATATATATATATATATATATATATATATATATATATATATATATATATATATATCGGTTCTCTATTAGATAACCGAAAGATGAATTCAGTGAACGCTCACATGAGTGAAAATGCTGGCAATCGAAAGGGTGTTTGTGGGGTCATAGTACAGTGAGGAGTGGGATATTTGCCCTTTCCTCACTGTAGTGCGATCTCGAAGTTGGAATATATAGTTAGCGGGGGGTGTGGGGGGCAGGCCCCCCACAATAAGAGGTTTGATTTCCAGCGTTTTTGCTCATGTGAGCATTCGCTGAATTCATCTTTCGGTTATCTAATATAGACCGATATTTATATATATATATATATATTGTTACATTACACAATACTTTGAAAATGAAGACAAATAGTTCCTTCTCTCTTTCAGTGGTTTTTATTATCTACAGTACACACGTGCGGGAGCCTCATGGAAAGCACCAGGGAGACTCCCAGAGCAAAGGAATTAACAAGCTTATATACTGGTGATATTGCTGACAGTACAAAAATATAAAAATGAACCAATTAGATCATTATACAGGGCAATTAACCAATCATAGGTTTACCCATAAACATAAGACAATTCACATCATCATCATATCTCTGGGCAGAGAAAGAAAATCGGATGCACTTCCATAAAAGGCACATTTCCTGCTTTCAGGCAGACTCTTGTTCTTCAGTATTTTCTCGTTGCTCAGAGTTCATTCAAAGTTCACAGTACACAGTATATTTTAATACATACAGACTGTCACATACTCAATTCCCTCAAACACATGCTTTGACTGTTCATATTCAACAATCCCTCATTTGATGCTGTGTAAGCATCACCATTTAACCTATCATACATTTGTCCCAAATCTAGCATAACCATGCTACTGGTCTTTTCATTATTAGAAAACATTGTCATTTCATCATCTACATTCATAGCTGCAGGCATATAACACTTAGGCACTTTCTTCACAGTTTTTGAAGACATTAATTTCAAGATCAGTGCTTTGATTAGGAATAAGACAAGAAAAGCAACAACTGCTAATACTGCAATTAATAAGATCAACTTCAACAGTCCACCTACCCAGCCTGAGAACAGGTTGATTAACCATGCCCATGTTGAACTATTGGCCTCTTTGGCCTTCGAGAGTTCGGAAATTCTTTGAATCAGTTCAAGATGGCTTTCAATTTTGTGCTGATTATCAGGAATAAACGTACAGCACTCCTCCTGGATTAAAGTGCAAGTTCCTCCTTTCGCCGCTAGGGTGAAATCGAGAGCCATACGGTTTTGGAGTACTACAGCTCTCATAGCAGTCAATTCATTAGTCACTAGTTCTAAGGCAGAAAATGTAGCATTGCTTAATATTTCAAGCAATTTAGATAGCTTTCTCAATTCCCAAATTGATTTCACTGCTCCGTATGATGGAATTATACCAGCCCATGATATGACGTCATCACCCAAGTCGATATGGGACAGTCCTTTGGTGCTAGCAGGAGCTAAATCATGGTGATAGATCCATGAAGCATCAACTTGACCTACAGGATTGGCAGGCTTCTTGACCTCTCGAACGTTCCGAATTTTCCCTTTAGGCAATGCAGATACATGTCGAATAGCTGGAACTAGGTAGCCCAGGAAGCAGCTGCCAGACCAGTTTCCTGGTAGCCATTTATATACTTTTCTTCCACACACAAAATAACAATTTTTTACTTTAATGGTGATGTTGATAGACTTGAAGCGATTCCCGGCATCCTGCAGTCCTTGGAATATTTTCCAATAAACAGTTTCTATTTTCTGGGAAAAGTTAGCTATAGAGTTTTTAACAAGTCTTTTTATAGGTGAGAAATCTGTTACACAACCCGAATTGTCTGCAGTGCAGTTATATACCACTGTTTTGTTACAATGGCTCCACCCGACTCTAGTTTTACCAAGTTTTTGAAAACACACAGTTCCGTTTTGGTGGAGGGACAACTGTAATGCTATCTTGTCTTTTGAAATAACATTTGATGTATCGTAGATCAGATTCATCCAGGTTTCGTTATCCCCTAAAGGGACTATATTTAGCATCAATCCCCCATGAAGAGTAGGAATAGCAGTGCAAATCCAGCAGTCCGAGATATTGAGGGATGACGCGTAAGTGTATTTAATGGCTTGGTAGGTGTTGAAAGGTGGATGCCATGCAGCTCATTTGGAATGAGGTGTAGTTGCAGTAGGGAATAGAAATGGCCACAGTAAAAATATCAAAACGACAAGAATAACCACCAAAATAGCTGTGCAGTGCTTTTGTGGAAATGGTGGTTGCACTTGTATTGTGTTGGGAGGGTGAGGTTGTCCAAATGGATAAACGTCAGGCATTGTCAGGTGCTGGAACAGAATGGCTTCGAGTACGAGTAGCAATAGGTGGAGAATCAGGAGTAGCAAAAGGTAGAGGCTGTTGACCTTCTGATGGGATGACCTTCTTAATGTGTGATATGTGAATCCAGGTGGGTGAGCCTTGTAGTCGAACCGCTGATGATGTCATTAGTAAAACCAGGAAGGGCCCCTTCCAGCGTGGTTGAAGCACTATTTTTCGAGAGAATGACTTGACGTACACCCAATCTCCTGGTTGTAGTGCCCAGGACAGGAAAGGATCAGGGATATGTTGAGCCGCTGCTACCTGGTGATAAACTGTAAAAAAGAAACAAGAGAAGTGCAATACCTAAGAATATCATGATCAAATGCATCATACTCAGAAAAGGGTGGTGGTGGAGTCATGGGCATATGCATAGGGCAGCCCATGAGGATTTCAGGAGGAGAAAGACCTTTAGTAGGATGTACTTGCGCTCTCATAGAGAGTAGGGCTAGAGGTAGGGCCTGTACCCAAGTGAGGCCCATTTCAGTAGTAATTTTAGCCAGTCTGGTTTTCAGAGTCTGATTCATGCGTTCAATAATACCTGATGCCTGTGGTCTATATGGACAATGACATTTTAGAGTGATGCCTAACATTTTACACAGTGAATCAATTAACTGAGCAGTAAAATGTGTTCCATGGTCTGAATATATTTGACAGGGAACACCAAAACGGGGTATCAATTCATAACAAAGTTTCTTAGCAACTGAAATAGCATCATTTTTGGTACATGGGTAGGCTTCTAACCACCTAGAAAAAACATCAACAACAGTTAAAACATATTTGAAACGAGCACAAGGCGGAAGCTCAGTAAAATCCCACTGCAAAGTGCAAAATGGTCCCAATGGTTTTGGCAGTGGTTGTGCAGGAGCCATTGTGCCTTTTGAAATTTTATACTGTAAACAAATGGAGCACATGCTCAAAAAATGCTGTACAGAAGCAGAAAGTCCTGCGGCAAACCATTCCTTTTGGATTTGTTTTATTAACGCTTGTACCCCGACATGAGCTGGCAAGTGATATGCTTTAATAAGAGAATTTAACATGGACATTGGGCAGACCAGTCTGCCATCTGGATGTTGCCAATGAGATCAGAGCGTTTAAAACAACCTTGAGCCAGCCATGTTCTCCTTTCTGATTCTGGAGCTTCATTCTGTAGAGCTTTTAACACTGTGATATCAAAAGTAACCATTGGTTGCAGAGGCTGCAAAAAATGTCCCTGAACAGTTTGTGAAAGAGCAGCCTGTTTAGCAGCCCAGTCAGCTAAATTATTGCCCTTAGTTTCAAAAGAGTCATTAGACTGATGGACTGCACATTTAACAACAGCAAGTTCAGATGGTAACAATAAGTCTTGTAGCAAGTTATTGATATAAAAATGTTTTTTAACGGGTGCCCTGGAAGAAGTTAAAAACCCTCGTTCCTTCCATAGTATACCAAAATCATGAACAACACCATGGGCATAACAGGAGTCAGTATATATAGTAACAGAGTTGTCCTTAGCTATTTTGCATGCATTCGATAATGCCACTAGTTCCGCAGCCTGCGCAGAAGTGCCTGGGGGTAATCGTGCTGACCTTAAAACTTCAGTCGGCGTACAGACTGACCAAGCTGCTTGGAATTCTCTGGAGTTTGTTCGTAAGCAGGATCCATCAACAAAAAGAATCAAATCAGGATTTTGCAAAGGAGTGTCATACAAGTGTAACCTAGGAGAAAGAACAGAGTTAACTACAAGCACACAATCATGTGGTTTGCCCTCATCCGATGTTGGTATTAAAGATGCAGGGTTCAGTGGTGGGCAGCATATGACTTGCAGGGCGGGGTTATTTATTAAACTTAATTCATACTTAGTAAGATGTGCATTTGAAAGATACTGTGTTTTTGTTTTCAAAAGTAACGCTTGAACTGCATGTGGGACTGCTAGTATAGTGTCATGTCCCAGGGTTAGTGGTGCTGCCATGTCAACCAAGGCAGCAGTGGCTGCCACAGCCCGTAAGCAAGCTGGGTAACCAGAGGCAACCGGGATCTAGCTGAGTGCTGTAGTAAGCAATAGGCTGGTAGCCTCCAGTGCGTTGCTGGGCTAGGAGACCCAAGGCAGTCTTGTTTCACTCACAGCAAAAGAAAACAAAAGGTTTGGAATAATCTGGCAACCCTAAGGCAGGAGGATTTACCAAAGCTGTTTTGATAGCCTGAAAAGCCTCATTGTGTTGTGATGTCCAGGGTAAAGGTTTCGTAATATCCTTTTTTAGGAGTTGTAACAAGGGGGGCCGAATTTTCCGAAAAGTTAGGCACCCACTGTCTACAGTATCCTGCTAGGCCAAGGAATCCTCGAAGCTGCCTCTGAGTTACAGGGCGTGGGGCATTTTGAATAGAAGTTATGTGATTTGGGAGTATTTGATGAGAACCCATTGTAATAATATGTCCCAGATACTGCACCTTTTCCTGACAGAATTGTAATTTTGATCTGTTTACCTTAAACCCTCATGTAGCTAAAAAGTTTAACACTAGAAGGGAATCTTCCCTACATGAGTTACTGTCTGGTGAAGCTATAAGAATATCATCCATATATTGGACTAGAACTGAATGTGATGGTAGTTCCAGATCCTGTAAGTGTCTATGCATCTCTCTGGAAAATAAGGTTGGGGATTCTACATATCCTTGGGACAATCGAGTCCAAGTATACTGCTGACCTTTGTAGGTAAATGCAAACAAATACTGACTGTCAGGATGCACTGGAATAGAGAAAAAAGCTGATGAAATATCTATTACCGTAAAACATTTTGCAGTAGGTGGGATACAGCTCAAAATAGTAGCTGGGTTTGATACAATCAGGAAAACAGGCAAAACAGCTTTGTTAACTTCTCACAAGTCTTACACAAATCTATAAGCTTGTTTGCCAGGTTTTTTCACCGATAATATTGGGGTGTTACATGGGCTTGTGGTGGGTACTATGATCCCTTGCTGTTCTAACGCAGAAATGACAGGGGCAATACCAGATATAGCCTCAGCTGTCAAAGAGTACTGTGGTACTCACGGTAACTTTGCACCTGGTTTTAGGGTTATTTTTACAGGAGTAGATGAGGTCAAAAACCCTACATCATTGTCATGAGTAATCCACAGGTGAGAGGGTAGGGCATGTAAATACTCGTTTCTGTCAGAATTTGGCTGGATACACATCGTCTGTAAAATGACGGAGTCATCTAAAGCTGCCAGGGTACTATCCTGTTTGTCTGAAGGTACTTGGAGATAAACTCCATCAGCTGTGCAAAAAATGGTGGCCCCCATTTTGCAAAGCAAGTCTCTTCCTAATAGATTTAAAGGTGCTGAAGGTCCTACTAAAAATGCATGGTTATCCTGCAGAGGTCCCAAAGTTACTGAGACTGGAATAGTTTCAGAATACTCAATAGGTATACCAGAGACACCCACCCCTCTAGTTATTTTGTCAGAGAGGGGAACATTCATGGCTGCTTTGCCAGCTAGCATGGATTTAGTTGCTCCGGTATCAATTAAAAATGGATAGGGTTTATTTTTAAAAAGTAACATAACATGTGGTCCATCCTTATCCACAGGAATAAAAGGACACAATTGCTGTTGTTTCTGTTCAGGGAACCTTCACTGTGGTTGCTGTTGATTGGACAGCATCCAGCTAGAATTCCACTGTTGCGACATATCGGTGTATGGTGTATGGTGTAGGTTGCTCAGCCAAATATAGACACTCATTTTTCCAATGGCCTGGTTGGCCACAGTTAAAACACTCTGTCTGATTACTAGAATTCTGGGGTGGAGCCGACTGTGTTCCCTGCCAGTTTTGTCTATTCTGATTTCCTGCTCCTTGGCGTCCACCCCTCCCTCTCCCTCGTCCTCTACCCCGCTGACCAAAAGCGCTACACATTTGGATTTGTGCTTTTACTAATTTCTCCTGTAAATCCTTCTTTTCTTTAGCCAAATGGTCAGATAGGTATTGTACCTGCTGGACTAACTCATGTAAGCCCAGACTGGGCCCATTTAAACATACTTCCTTTAACTTGTCCCTCACCTGAGGGCGTAACCCCATCCACAAAGGCAGCTGACAGCCCGCTTTGTGCTGGTCCTTCGGTGGGCTCTGGGTACCCGGAATATGCCTCAAAGGCTTCAGTGAGTCAATTTAAGTAATCGTCTATAGGCTCATCCTCTTTCTGTATGACTGATTTAATTTTCGACCAGTTGGGGGGTAGGTGGCACTATTACAGTGATAGCATCAACTATACATTGTCTAACCGCTTCAAATCCATTCTCCCCTTGTGTGTTGTGCTTCGGTATTGGGGTAGGAACATTAGCATGATCCCAGATACGTTTCATCAGATCAGCTGGGATAGCGTAATGGAGGACAGCTCTAACCTCTTCTATGGTAGGATTTTGCAAACAGATATGTCCTGCCAATACGCTTTGAAACTTTGCTAGGTTATTACGAATAGGCGGAAGTGATTTAGTGATCGCTTGAAAATCAACTGCTGACCACGCCCTAGGAACCCCTACAGTAGTTGGTTGTCCCGCATCCCTAGCATGTGCTGGGTTTGGAACTTCTCTCGATGGGAATACTCCTTCTTCATCTGATGGGCTAGTGCCTAGTTCAGAAGCAGAATCTGGATTAGATTTGTCCGGACCAATGTAGCCATCATTGTCTTCAATCACAATTGGGCATTGTTTGTAATATTTACCCTTGTATAAATATACGGATTTTTTATTGTGATATATTTTCAGCTGGCTAGACCTAGGGTCAAAAAACATTTGTGCTTTTCTTTTCTGCTTTTTTTTTGTCTTTGAATGGGTTAGTCTAGGTGATGGTTTACCTGTATCTGTTTGGTCAGGTTGTTCTATAACCAGTGTGCTAGGCTGACCTCCCATTGCCCGATGTCCACTTCCAGAGTCAGGTGCAGTCTGCTCTTCTCCCTGCCGGCCTTCGCCCTCTGTTGTGGAGCTCACTGCTCCGTCTTGAACCTGTGAAGGCTGATATTGCGGTGGAAGAGCCGTAGGGGGTGGGAGGAACCAGGGGTTATCATCCTCAGATGATTCAGTTATTTGTAATTTACTTAATTCTTGTACAGGATATAATCCCTTAAAGGGTGGTTCCTTTAAGCATTTACCATTTGCTACATCTAGATTACTCGTGGTATGTTGCAGTTCCTTTATCTGCTCTTTTAGTTTCTTTTGATTGTCCTTAAGACTACTGACGACCGAGTCCTTTTCCCTTTCTTTAGCTTCACACATCCAATCATTAAAAGCTGCCCAGCACAACCCTGGTATTCTTCCTTTCTTTTTAAATTTCTTTTGCAAATTAGTCAATATATCTTTATTAAAACTACCATTTTCGGGAAAAGCAAGATCATCGTCAGGGCGATCCACTGATTTAAAAACATGCAACTGTCCCGGGACACACGATAAAACATATAACCAGCTGGTGTACCTCTTTCTGGCTCACTTATTTTTCCCGCACTCGCTCCCATTTTCACTCAATAAGCTATACATGTTTAACACAGGTTTAGCTAAGACGTTATATAAACGTCTTGTTAACCCGCTATCATTCCTCCTTTCATATGTATGTCACCAGTATTTCCGTATTAACCCACACTCATACTGCACATTTAATAGCAGAAGAGAAATACATGCCACTTACCTCAAAACAACTGAATGAGAGAAATCATATCTTTTTCTGCATAAAAAAAAAATTTCAAATCTTTAAGGCAGGCAAATACAGAGAGATGAAAGAAACACTGCAGAAACAGAACACTACACAATAAATGGCTCCTTTAATTGTGAGTCCAAAGCTGTAGTATATGCAGCTTGCTGTCAGGTTTGTCCCTCATTTTATATAGGTAAGACCGAGCGGAAACTAAAACAAAGAATATACGAGCATTGTTATGCTGTTAGTAAAGGTGATGTTAACAATGCTCTTGCTCGGCATATTTTACAATTTCCAACACATGAGTTTTTATTTTTGGTTGTACACCAAACACTTTTAGACCCAAGAGGGGGGCCTTGGCAACTTTTATTAGAACAAAATGAGTTGTATTGGCAAATCAAAATGGCTGCATACATTTTCCCTGGTTTAAATGAATTTGTGTCTATTAAAAGCGTGTTAAAATTAAAAGCTTTAAATAGATAACATATTAATTTTGCATAAAATATTTCAAATTTGATACTGTACCTTTTTGTTGATTAAGTTTGAAACATAGTAACATTTACACAGTTTTATATATATAAAAATATGGACTGTTTTTGGTCATATATTCAGTATTATTATGATCAGATTTTGGTCTTTAAAATTAATTATTTATTTTTTACATATTACTATATATTTTTTATGTGTCTATATTTAGCTAAATATCTTAGTTCTTACAGTAAACTTATGTCATTATCACATATTATACATTTTCAGTTTTGCCCTAGTAGCTTTTTAAAATGTGATTTTTTAGTATAACATTTACACATGTTATACATATATATTTAATGTTATTTATAAATTGAGTATTATGTACTTAACATTGTAACATTTTAGAGCAGGTTTCATACTGTTTAAATATTGTACATTTATCTAGTTTTATTTTTATTGGTTGATTGAATGACTAATTGATAATTAACTACAAGCTATATAAGCATCAGTTTTATGTTGTTCTGGGTCTGAAGAAGGTGGAATATTTTTACCACTGAAAGCGCTTACCATATTAAAGTTTTTAGTTGCTTTAGCATTACGTTATTCGTATTTGCTTATTTCAGCTTTCTCCTACCATTCAACTAGTTTTTCTTTTGATTTTTAGTAGTTTTTCGGTTTTCTTGGTTTTTTGTTGGATATCACGGCGAGTGGGAGTGGAGATGGGGAAAGCGGTTTGCAACTACTGTTTCCATCAACATCTGAGGAACTTAATGCTACTATGGGTCACAGTCATAATAGCAACTCCAACGAAGCGAATGCTGTTGGGAATTTAACCATATTGGTAAACATGCTTCTTGGGAAAGTTGAGGCACTTTCCCAGAAGTTTGAGCAAGGTACAAGAATGGTCAATACCTCCAGTATGGCAGAAACACCAAATCAAGGACTTCATTTACCCTGTTCTCATAATAGAAGTGCAAGTCTGAGTACCAACGATGTGCAGCCTTGTTTACCTTCAGGAAGTATTAGGGAAGGGACACAGGAAGTTATCATTGCTCCCCGACAAGAAGTGAATGTAGTAGGGGAGCGTTCTGCTGGTAACAATGTTTCTAATGCTGTCAATAGCATCCCAAGCATGGCTGGTTTTCTGGATCATAATAACTTCTTTATTCACACAGTGAATGACCAAAATGGAGCCAACCAACGTCGTGATGTGAGTAATATAACTGATTTGCTTAATGCATTTGACCAAAAACTTTTTAAATGTCGCAAACTGCAGCTTGAAGTTGCCTATCTAACTGAATGTTTAGACAAGAAAATCATTCCCAAAGGGCTTAGACAGTGACGCTTCCCTGCAGGTTTAATTGCTGAATCTGTTTTTCATAAGGAACTTTTAGCGTTATTTGACAGGCAAGCAGCTGAATTCATTAAAACTTTGGTTAATTTTTATAATACTGAAATTGCTACTTTTAAAACTGAACTTGAAATAATGGAACATTCTATTTGTGGGGATCACAACTTTGAACAGTATAAATATGACTATTGCAGAATTTATTCAAGTATTGATGCTACCATTAACAAATTGTTAGCCACCAAAAAGAAAAAAATTGACAGAGATGTACAGGCTTATGTCCATAACAAGCCATACCCTGCCCCCCCCCCAGTCACCCACATGAATGGTATTCAAGATTATATGGGTTCTAGACCTGATTTTGTACCTAACAACAATGTTCCCAATAACTCCTTTCACCATAATGCTCATCTGGAAGAACCTTTACGTAGAAGTGAAAGAATAAGAAATAACCAAACACAACTTAACCAGCAGCAGTTGAATGATGTTAATGGCTCTAGTTCAACTGCTAACAACCAGGTTTTTCAAGTGGACAGGGATTCAAACCACAACAACCAGAAAAATCAATCGAACCTGAGACGGCAAGGGAATTGGAAGAACAATCGGAGGAACAAGAGGAGGAGATAACACCAATTGCACCTAATGAACCAGAAATTTTATTGAGCACACACAGTGACTTTAAAATTTTCAGCTATACTGCTTTAACTGTAGATCAAAATATGGTTGATTTCTTTGCTAAAGGTCTTTCCTTTGTCCCCCATCAGAAAACTAATTTTGTAAAAATGATAGTTGATCTTAAAATGTATGTGCGCAAATTGAATTTAGTGGTTCTGATGGGGACCAATTCTACACTTGTGAACGCTCTACGAGTTTCTAGTTTGTTTAACCCCCCACTTGTACCCACATTAATGTCCTTTGAAAAAATGTGTGAGATAGATTTAAGGAGACTATCAGATAATGATACGCATGTTAGATTAACGCACACTAACATTATTTCTGAGGACAAACAATACATCGACTTGATACACAATTGTGGTATTAGAGTTATGAAGCCGGACAAGGGAGGGGGCATGGTGTTTATGAATCAGTCTAACTACATTAGTAAGATGCGTGAACACATGGATTCTGAGGTATATACCCCTGCTAGTTTACATCAGGTTAATACTGCATACAGGCACATTAGAACTGCTCTTGACGATTTATTTCTGGAAGGGTCTATTGATATAGACACCTTTCAGTATCTTTCTATGGCAGCACCTAGAATTCCTAGTATTTTTGGGACTCCAAAACTACACAAGGATATTAGGAACCCCCCTTTTAGACCCATTGTTGATGGTAGGGGTTTGATTACTTTTGCTTGTGCTAAATTGGTAGATAGTATTCTTAAACCACTTATTAACCAGGAGTTACAAATATGTCGTGATTCATGGAGTTTCCTGGATAATATTAACAACTTGGAGTATAAGGACAACAACATTTTTGTTACGATCGATGTAAAAGATCTATACACAGTCATCCCCCACCAATTGGGTATAGAATGGGTGAGAGAATTTATGTTGTCCAAGAATGTAGAGCATGATAAAATATGTCTGGTTGAAACACTTTTGGATCTGATTCTTTCTAATAACTATATCATGTTTGGCAAGAATATATTTTTCAAAACAAAGGGGTAGCCATGGGGTCCCCTTGTGGTGCCAGTTTTGCCAACAGTGTCATGGCATATTGGGAACATAATTTTTTGTTCCCTGATAGTGTTTTTCAGGAAAATGTACTATGGTACACCAGATACCAAGACGACATGTGTCTGGTATGGCAAGGTGACATCAAACTGATCGAAGGATTCATACAACATATTACCAACAAAACCAATTTTCTTGAATTCACTTATCAAGTAGGGGTAGATAGCATAACATATCTTGATGTACAACTGATTAATGACAGGTATAACAAGCAGTATAAAGCTACCATTTATTGGAAACCTACCTACTCAAATGCCTTCCTGCACTATACTAGTGAACATCCATATCACCAGAAAAGGGCAGTTGTTAAAGGCCATTTGGTGAGAGCTGCACGGATGGTTACTGAAGATGTTGACTTTGACTTAGAATGTAACAAGATGAAGTCCATGTTCACAAGTAGGGGGCATCCTATCAAATTATTTTTAGAAACACTTACAGAAGTTAAAGATAAGAGATCCACAGGTTGGTTTAAACCTATTTTAACTAGTAGAGCATATAAGGATGGTATTACTACCAATACTAATCTAATTACACGACAGCATGACAAAAACGATGACAGTGTCACGTTATTACATCTCAGTTTCCTATCTACTTTTCAGCTAACACGGCAAGAGTCAAAGAGATTTTTATAAAAATTGGGCATTAATTTTGGAAGAACCGTCCACTTGTACTAAGCTAGGTATCAGACCCCGCTTCACTTTTAGAAGGGTTTTAACCTTAAAAATCTGTTGGAAAGGCATAAGAATGAGCATCTAGGTACGAACAAGCGGGTACATAAAGGTATGCGTAAATGTGGGCATTGCACACAGTGTAAACACATTCAAGTGACTACTGACATCAATATTAATAACAAACACTACACAATAAATGGCTCCTTTAATTGTGAGTCCAAAGCTGTAGTATATGCAGCTTGCTGTCAGGTTTGTCCCTCATTTTATATGGGTAAGACCGAGCGGAAACTAAAACAAAGAATATACGAGCATTGTTATGCTGTTAGTAAAGGTGATGTTAACTATGCTCTTGCTCAGCATATTTTACAATTTCCAACACATGAGTTTTTATTTTTGGTTGTACACCAAACACTTTTAGACCCGAGAGGGGGGCCTTGGCAACTTTTATTAGAACAAAATGAGTTGTATTGGCAAATCAAAACGGCTGCATACATTTTCCCTGGTTGAAATGAATTTGTGTCTATTAAAAGTGTGTTAAAATTAAAAGCTTTAAATAGATAACATATTAATTTTGCATAAAAGATTTCGAATTTGATACTGTACCTTTTTGTTGATTAAGTTTGAAACATAGTAACATTTACACAGTTTTATATATATAAAAATATGGACTTTGTTTTTGGTCATATATTCAGTATTATTATGATCAGATTTTGGTCTTTAACCAGCATGCAATTAATTATTTATTTTTTACATATTACTATATATTTTTTATGTGTCTATATTTAGCTAAATATCTTAGTTCTTACAGTAAATTTATGTCATTATCACATATTATACATTTTCAGTTTTGCCCTAGTAGCTTTTAAAAATGTGATTTTTCAGTATAACATTTACACATGTTATACATATATATTTAATGTTATTTATAAATTGAGTATTATGTACTTAACATTGTAACATTTTAGAGCAGGTTTCATACTGTTTAAATATTGTACTTTTATCTAGTTTTATTTTTATTGGTTGATTGAATGCCTAATTGATAATTAACTACAAGCTATATAAGCATCAGTTTTATGTTGTTCTGGGTCTGAAGAAGGTGGAATATTTTTACCACTCTAAGCACTTACCATATTAAAGTTTTTAGTTGCTTTAGCATTACGTTATTCGTATTTGCTTATTTCAGCTTTCTCCTACCATTCAACACGTTTTTCTTTTGATTTTTAGTAGTTTTTTGGTTTTCTTGTTTTTTTCTTTTGATTGTCCTTAAGACTACTGACGACCGAGTCCTTTTCCCTTTCTTTAGCTTTACACATCCAATCATTAAAAGCTGCCCAGCACAACCCTGGTATTCTTCCTTTCTTTTTAAATTTCTTTTGCAAATTAGTCAATATATCTTTATTAAAACTACCATTTTCGGGAAAAGCAAGATCATCGTCATTTTTAGTAAGGGCGATCCACTGATTTAAAAACATGCAACTGTCCCGGGACACACGATAAAACATATAACCAGCTGGTGTACCTCTTTCTGGCTCACTTATTTTTCCCTTTTCGCTCCCATTTTCACTCAATAAGCTATACATGTTTAACACAGGTTTAGCTAAGACGTTATATAAACGTCTTGTTAACCCGCTATCATTCCTCCTTTCATACGTATGTCACCAGAATTTCCGTATTAACCCACACTCATACTGCACATTTAATAGCAGAAGAGAAATACATGCCACTTACCTCAAAACAACTGAATGAGAGAAATCATATCTTTTTCTGCATAAAAAAAAAATTCAAATCTTTAAGGCAGGCAAATACAGAGAGATGAAAGAAACACTGCAGAAACAGAAAATTCTGTTATGGGCCCTTTCATTAGCAGTAATTTGTCCAGTTCCTGACTGCTGCAGCTTGTTTTCAATTCAGATCCAAATCACGGCACCAATTGTTACGTTACACAATACTTTGAAAATGAAGACAAATAGTTCTTTCTCTCTTTCAGTGGTTTTTATTATCTACAGTTCACACGTGCAGGAGCCTCATGTAAAGCACCAGGGAGACTCCCAGAACAAAGGAATAAACAAGCTTATATACTGGTGATATTGCTGACAGTACAAAAATATAAAAATGAACCAATTAGATCATTATACAGGGCAATTAACCAATCAAAGGTTTACCCGTAAACATAAGACAATTCACATCATCATATCTCTGGGCAGAGAAAGAAAATCGGATGCACTTCCATAAAAGGCACATTTTCTGCTTTCAGGCAGACTCTTGTTTTTCAGTATTTTCACGTTGCTCAGAGTTCATTCAAAGTTCACAGTACACAGTATATTTTAATACATACAGACTGTCACATACTCAATTCCCGCAAACACATGCTTTGACTGTTCATATTCTACAACATATATATATATATATATATATGTATATATATACACACACACACACACACACACACACACACACACACACACACACACACACACACACACACACACACACACACATAATCAGTTTAAATGTTCTTGCTATTTCTTCTATGCGTATAGTCTCTTTTCCTGAATTTCTTTTCACCAAATCTTATAATTTACTTTATTTTTAACATCTCTAGAAATTTTACCAACTTCCTTCCTTAAATTACAGTTCAAGTTAATCATCATAAGTGTATCCATATTTGCCATAATATATGGTTTAATCATTTCAAAAAATTCTTCCCTTTTTAATGTTTGTGTATGCATACATCACAATAATTCTCAATGGCTGTCCTTTTACAGATGTTTCTATAACAGATAATCTTTCTATCACTAGTTTAGCATGATCTACTAAAGTCATGTTCAATTTTACACAGAAAAGCTAACCCTGAACATTCCTCCTTACCTAAGTTCCATGCTATACATCAATACCATAAGGTCTCAAATTGTTTTTTTCTTAATTTTACATAAATCTGAAATCTGTCAAGTTTATAAAACCAGATTAATTCTTCTCACACCATTGATATACCAATAATCTTTTTATGTCACTTATTAAGTTAACAATTAAAGTAATTACTTTATAATTATCCACTTTCTTTTTTCTTTTATATTTTTTCTCTAAATTTTCTTTTTCTATCTTTCACTGTTTTTCCAACAGATTTTCCCTTTAATGATATGCCATCTAAAATTTTCTTCTTTACTTTCTCCACTACTCTGTCTCTATTTTCTGTAAAATCTGCACCTTCCTTTATATTCCCATTTGTTTGTGAAACTCTCTTTTCCTGTATTTCGTTAGCAAATCCCTCCAACACTTCCACTTCTGTTTTTTCCTCATCTTCTTGTTCTATTTGTTCATCATCATGTATATCACAGAACACATTTTCCTCATTACAATCCATCAAAGGTGCTCTGCTCTTCAGCTCCTTTTGTCCTATAAACTCCTGCAATACATCATCCCACAATCCTCTTGACTGGAGGATTGTAATTATGGCAATCATTTTGCAAAGGCAACTCCTCCTCTTTGGCTGTCTTGCTATGCTCAAAAAGACTTTGTTTATAAACACTCTCCAAATCCAAATGACTAGTTCTCAACAACATCCAAACATGCAGTCTTTTTCCTGGCAGTTCTCCAGTATATGACTGATGCAGACAAGCTCCTCCCAGCCGTCGATGCTCTAGCAATTGGAAATGTGCACATCATCTACAGCTCATTGTAATGAGTAGGGATAGTTCCCTGATATGCTGGCCAAATTTTCCCCTAAGTAGATTCTCTCCTGAAAAGAGACCACTATCCTAATGGGACTAGCCCAGTCAACAACTAAATATATAAAATTAATAAGTAATTTAATGCATTTCTAGGAATCATGTAACATTACTAAATGAATTAAACAAGGAAGTTGATTAAAATTTGGGTTATTTGCTGCTTGTTTGTCTACAGTAGTTAAAAAGTTCAGCTTTAAGAAAGGAAGACTGAAAAGTGAAAACATTTATTTATTATTATTTTATTATTTATTTTACATTTGTTAACCGGGAAAGTCCGACTGGATACATATCCATTTTCAGCGGAGGCCTGGGGAGAATAGCTCCACATTGCAAATAAGTGACACTTAAAGATGTGGTTACATAGAAATCTAAACATTTAACAAATCACTGACAATTTATAGTCAAGGTTTCATTTAAATCAAGCAAACATTTTGGGTTTATGGTATAAATATACAGAGATAACATTATTCATCTTTGAAGTGTGTAAAAAAGAAAGAAAAGCATTTCCAGGTTGAATGTAAGAATGATTGTTAAGATAAAAGGTGGTTAGCTAAGAAGAGAAGTTATTGTGAATAATACGTAGAGGGGAAGAAGAGTATAGGCTCAGAATGGGTAGTATAACAAGTTATCTTCCTGATAATCAAATTCCAATGGTTGTAGAGAAGTGAATGTTGTCTGGGTGGGGAATGGTTATTAATGGGTATTTCACCTCTGTGAGCTATGTTTTTCTTACCTTTGTCTTTTTATTTTTTTGGGTTAGTCTGGGTTTAGACATGGACATAGCTATGTTTTTCTTACCTTTTTTTTTTTGGGGGGGGGGGTTAGTCTGGGTTTAGACATGGACATAGCCAATCCCTGTTTATATACATCTTTAGGGATATTTTGAATTGGGGCAAGGAGGATATAGTGGTTAGTTCAGCAGGAAGGGAGTTCCATTTTTTTCAGCAGAGTTGGAGAATAAGGAAGCTCCAGCTGAGTTATTGGATTTGGTAGCTTGTACTAGCATTCTGTTGGATGAGCAGAGGGATGCTAGGTTGCTGTAGGGGGTAATAATATTAATCAGAATGGAGGTACTGGTAGGTTGGTAGAGGATTTTATGAATAACTATGAGTTGGTTATAATGGAGCTGATTGGGTAGTTCTAGCCAGCCTAATTTGTGAAAATTTTGAAAGTGGTGGATTCTATAGGCTGAGCTTGTGGCAAATCTAGCTATATTGTTATAGCAGCTAGTGATTTTGTTAAGGTTTGATTTGCTTAGATTTGTGAAGATGTGTGAGGCATAGAGAAGGGTTGACAGCAGATGTGTCTGAGTTATGGCAGTTCTGGCAGATGGGGTAATCCTATAAATGGAGCCTATTTTTTTTGTTAACTGTTTTTATGGTTTTGTCTATATGAGCATCATACTTCAGATTATTATCAATGATTATTCCAAGACATTTAGAGCAAAGTTCAGGGGAGATTATGGTGCCATTGTTAGATGAGATTGTAATTATTGGTAATGTTAACTTACGGGTAGGGGAGAAAAGAAGTAGCTTGGTTTTGTTTGGGTTCAGTAGGAGACAACGATTATTAAGCCAGTTCTCTACTTAGTTGAAGGTAATTTGGGATAGGGATTGTAGTTCTGTGGGAGTGGAGGCAGAGCAGATAAGTGTGGAGTCATCTGCATACTGTATACAAGTTGTATCTGGGATAACTTTGGGTAGGTCATTAATGAAAACAGAGAAAAGGAGGGGACCCAATATAGAACCTTGGGGTACTCCAAGGGTGACAGGTAGAAGGGGGGGATAGATTATCTTTCCATAGAACAGCTTGTTGTCTGCCATGCAGGTAAGAGTGGAACCAGTTGACTACTGGGTTGTCTAAGGAAAGTGATTTTAGAGAGTCTAGGAGTAGGTGGTGATTCACCATGTCGAATGTTTTTGATAGATCAAGAAAGAGGGCAGAGGAGAGCTTATTTTGATTATGGTTGTGATTTATTGTTTGAGAAAACGAGAGAAGGGCAGTAGTAGTACTAGAGGCGGGTCTAAATCCATGCTGGGTTGGGGCTAGGAGAGTATTCTGAGTAAGGTGAGTTAGAATTTACTTATGTATGCATTTTTCCATTATTTTGGCTAAGGGAGATAGTATGGCTATAGGTCAGTAGTTAGAGAGTTTTGTGGAGTTTCCCCCTTTATGAAGTGGAATAATGTGAGAGATTTTCCAGATGGAGGGGATGTAGGATTGCCGTTCAAAATATTTTAACAAATGCAGATAATACGCTACTAACAACTGATAATAAGAATGAAATGCAAGAGTTGGTTAAAATTTAAGGATGCAAAAATAAGGATTCCAGATTACATATTAGGACAATAGTGTAGAATAAAGAAAATAAGGTTTTATTTTAAAATGCGATCATTCTCAAACAATGAGTGAGACTGCAGAAACAGGAAAGTGAAAAGAATTAGTAGTAGTACTGAAAAATGAGTGGTAGATTTATGGAATATATTTTAAATACTGCTTAGTACAAAAATACATGTGATTACGTGTGTTTTGCTTGAGACATGAAATATATTGGTGCCTAAATGTTATTCCTGAGACATTAAAAAATAGAAACAACGGAAGATTTTTTTATGGTTATATAGGGTAAAAGATTCAGTCCCATTATAATGGTGATGCTACACAAAAAGGAAAAGGAAGGAGTTTGAATATTATTCAACTGTGTGTCTTTTATTATTCACTTTTATTAGTATTTGTGATAATTTTAGTTAGGAACACAATACCTCCAAGTTGTATGCATGATTTCAGAATACCTCTCCCAAAGGTCACATCTCCAGTACTTTATCAGGCAACAGATGTGACATCTCCCGAGACTGTATCAGGCTATAGATGTGACATCTCCCAAAACTGTATCAGGCTACAAATGTAACATCTCCAAACACTGTATAAGGCTACAGCTCTAACATCTCCTTACACTATATCAGGCCACAGATGTGATCTCTCCCAACACTGTATCAGGCTACACATGTAACATCTTTCAACACTGTATCAGCCTACAGATGTAACGTCGTTCAACACTGTATCAGGTTACAGATGTAACATCTCCCAACACTGTATAAGCCTACAGATGTAATATCACCCAACTTTGTATGAGGCTACAGATGTAACATCTGCCAACACTGTGTCAGGCTACAGATGTAACATCTTCCAGCACTGTATCAGGCTACAGATGTAACATCTCCCAACACTGTATCCCCCTACAGATGTAATGTTGCTCAACACTGTATCAGGTTACAGATGTAACATCTCCCAACACTGTATCAGGTTACAGATGAAACATCTGCCAACACTGTATCAGGCTACAGATGTAACATCTTCCAGCACCGTATCAGGCTACAGATGTAACATCTCCCAACACTGTATCAGGCTACAAATGTAACATCTCCAAACACTGTATAAGGCTACAGCTCTAACATCTCCTTACACTATATCAGGCCACAGATGTGATCTCTCCCAACACTGTATCAGGCTACACATGTAACATCTTCCAACACTGTATCAGCCTACAGATGTAACGTCGTTCAACACTGTATCAGGTTACAGATGTAACATCTCCCAACACTGTATAAGCCTACAGATGTAATATCACCCAACTTTGTATGAGGCTACAGATGTAACATCTGCCAACACTGTGTCAGGCTACAGATGTAACATCTTCCAGCACTGTATCAGGCTACAGATGTAACATCTCCCAACACTGTATCCCCCTACAGATGTAATGTTGCTCAACACTGTATCAGGTTACAGATGTAACATCTCCCAACACTGTATCAGGTTACAGATGAAACATCTGCCAACACTGTATCAGGCTACAGATGTAACATCTTCCAGCACCGTATCAGGCTACAGATGTAACATCTCCCAACACTGTATCAGGCTACAAAAGTAACATCTCCATACATTGTATCAGGCTACAGATGTAACATCTCCTAACACTGTTTCAGGCTACAGATGTGATCTCTCTCAACACTGTTTCAGGCTACAAGATGTAACATCTCCCAACACTGTATCAGGCTACAGATGTAACATCTCCCGACACTGTATCAGGCTAAAAATGTGACATCTCCCAACATTGTACCAGGCTACAGATGTGACATTACCAATACTGTATCAGGCAAAAGATGTAACATCTCTCAACACTGTTTCAGGCTACAAGATGTAACATCTCCCAACACTGTATCAGGCTACAGATGTAACATCTCCCAACACTGTATCAGGCTATGGATGTAACATCTTCCAGCACTGTATCAGGCTTCATATGTAACATCTCCCAACACTGTATCAGACTACAGATGTAACATCTCCTAACACTGTATTAGGCTAGAGATGTGATCTCTCTCAACACTATTTCAGGCTACAAGATGTAACATCTCCCAACACTGTATCAGGCTACAGATGTAGCATCTCCCAACACTGTATCAGGCTACAAATGTGACATCTCTCAACACTGTATCAGCTTTATATGTGACATCATCAATACTGTATCAGGCAATAGATGTAACATCTCTCAACACTGTTTCAAGCTACAAGATGTAACATCTCCCAACACTGTATCAGGCTACAGATGTAACATCTCCCAACGCTGTATCAGGCTACAGATGTAACATCTTCCAGCACTGTATCAGTCTACAGATGTAACATCGCCCAACACTGTATCAGGCAACAGATGTAACATCTCCCAACACTGTATCAGGCTACAGATGTAACATCTCAATAACACTGTATCAGGCTACAAATGTGACATTGCCAATACTGTATCAGGCTACAGATGTAACATCTCCCAACACTGTATCAGGCTACAGATGTAACATCTCCCAGCAGGTCTATATTAATACAGAGAATGCTGAAAATAGTGAATGCTGATTTATCGACCCTTTAAAAGTGAAAGCTTGAAATCCAGAAGACACAGAACAGAGATTTTTTTTCCCAGAGAAAAAGAATCGCTGTTCCACAAACTAAAAAAAAAACAAAACTTCAAAACACTAAATAAAGTGGGGGCTTCACACCCCACACCACCCCTACTTACATATAACAACTCTGAGATTGCACCACAGAACAGGAAATGGCAAAGTCCTGAAAACGGCCCATCAATATTTTTCCCTTTGAAAAAAAATTGCTATTCCTTGTCTTCGGGATTTCAAGCTTTCGCTTTTAAAGGGTCAATAAATCAGCATTCGCTATTTTAAGCATTCACTGATTTAATATAGACCCCTCCTAGCACTGTATCAGGCTACAGATGAAACATCTCCCAGCATTGTATGAGGCTACAGATGTAAAATCTCCCAACACTATATCAGGATACAGATGTAACATCTCCGAACACTGTATCAGGCTATGGATGTAACATTTCCCAACAAAGTATCAGGCTACAGATGTAACAACTCCCAACACTGTATTAGGCTATGGATGTAACATTTCTCAACACTGTATCAGGTTACAGATGTAACATCACTCAACATTGTATCAGGCTACAGATGTAACATCTTTCAGCACTGTATCAAGCTACAGATGTAACATCTCCCAACACTGTATCAAGCTACAGATGTAACATCTCCCAACATGTATCAGGCTACAGATGTAACATCTCTCAATACTGTGTCAGGCTACAGCTGTAACATCTCCCAACATTGTATCAGGCTAAAGATGTGACATCTCCCAGCACTGTATCAGACTACAGATGTAACATCTCCCAACACTGTATCAGGCTACAGGTATAACATCACCCATCACTGTATCAGGTGACACTGTATCAGGCTACAGATGTGACATCTCCCAACACTGTATCAGGCTACAGATATAACATCACCCATCACTGTATCAGGTGACACTGTATCAGGCTACAGATGTGACATCTCCCAACACTGTATCAGGCTGCAGATGTAACATCTCTCAACACTGTATCAGGCTACAGATGTAACATTTCCCAACACTGTATCAGGCTACAGATGTAACATCTCTCGACACTGTATCAGGCTACAGAATTGACATCGACCAATACTGTATCAGGCTACAGATGCAATATCTCCCAGCACTGTATCAGGCTACAGATGTAACATCTCCCAGCACTGTATCATGCTACAGATGTGACATTTCCCAACACTGTATCAGGCTACAGATGTGACATCTGCCAACACTGTATCAGGCTACAGATGCAGTATCTCCCAGCACTGTATCAGGCTACAGATGTAACATCTCCTAGCACTGTATCAGGCTACAGATGTAACATCTCCCAACAATGTATCAAGCTACAGATGTAACATCTCCCAGTACTGTATCAGGCTACAGATGTAAAATCTCCCAACACTGTATCAGGTTACACATGTAACATCTCCAAACACTGTATCAGGCTACAGATGTAGCATCTACCAACACTGTATCAGGTTACACATTTAACATCTTCGAACAATGTATCAAGGCATAGATGTAACGTTGCCAACACTGCATCAGCATACAGATGTAACATCTCCCAACACTCTATCAAGCTACAGAGGTAACATTTCCCAACACTGTGTCAGGCTACAGATGTAACAACTCCCAACACTGTAGCAGGCTAGAGATGCACCATCTCCCAATACTGTACCAGGCTGCAGATGTAACATCTTCCAACACTGTATCAGGCTGCAGATGTAACATCTCCCAACGCTGTATCAGGCTACAGATGTAACATCTCCCAACACTGTATCAGGCTACAGATGTAACATCTCCCAACAGTGTGTCAGGCTGCAAATGTAACATCTCCAAACACTGTATCAGGCTACATATATAAGATCTCCCAGCTCTCTGTCAGGCTACAGTTGTAACATATCCCAACACTGTATCAGGTTACAGATGTAACATCTCCAAACACTGTTATCAGGCTACAGATGTAACATCTCCCAACACTGTATCAAACTACAAATGTAACATTGCCCAACACTGTATCAGGCTATAGATGTAACATCTCCCAACACTGCATCAAGCTACAGATGTAACATTGCCCAACACTGTATCAGACTAGAGATGTAATATCTCACAACACTGTTTCAGGCTACAGATGTGACATCTCCCAGCACTGTATCAGGCTACAGATGTAACATCTCCCAACACTGTATCAGGCTACAGATGTTATATCACCCAACACTGCATCAGGCTACAGATATAACATCACCCATCACTGTATCAGGTGACACTGTATCAGGCTACAGATGTGACATCTCCCAACACTGTATCAGGCTACAGATGTAACATCTCTCAACACTGTATCAGGCTACAGATGTAACATCTCCAAACACTGATATCAGGCTACAGATGTAACATCTCTCGACACTGTATCAGGCTACAGATTTGACATCGACCAATACTGTATCAGGCTACAGATGCAATATCTCCCAACACTGTATCAGGCTACAGATATAATATCTCCCAACACTGTGTCAGGCTACAGATCTCTCAACAATGTATCAGGCTACATATGTGACATCTCCCAGCACTGTAGCAGGCTACAGATGTAAAATCTCCCAACACTGTATCAGGCTACAGATATAACATTGTCCAGTACTGTATCAGGCTACAGATATGACATCTCCCAACACTGTATCAGGCTACACATGTGACATCTCCCAACACTATATCAGGCTACAGATGTAACATCTTCCAACACTGTATCAGGCTACAGATGTAACATCTTCCACCACTGTATTAGGCTACAGATTTTCCAACACTGTATCAGGCTACATATGTGGCATCTCCCAGCACTGTATCAGGCTACAGATGTAACATCTCCCAGCACTGTATCAGTCTACAGATATAAGCTACAGATGTAACATCTCCCAACACTGTATCATGCTACAGATGTGAGATTTCCCAACACTGTATCAGGCTACAGATGTGACATCTGCCAACACTGTATCAGGCTACAGATGCAGTATCTCCCAGCACTGTATCAGGCTACAGATGTAACATCTCCTAGCACTGTATCAGGCTACAGATGTAACATCTCCCAACAATGTATCAGGCTACAGATGTAGCATCTCCCAGTACTGTATCAGGCTACAGATGTAAACTCTCCCAACACTGTATCAGGTTACACATGTAACATCTCCAAACACTGTATCAGGCTACAGATGTAGCATCTACCAATACTGTATCAGGTTACACATGTAACATCTTCGAACAATGTATCAAGGCATAGATGTAACGTTGCCAACACTGTATCAGGCTCAGATGTAACATCTCCCAACACTGTATCAGGATACAGATGTAACATATCCCAACACTGTATCAGGTTACAGATGTAACATCTCCAAACACTATTATCAGGCTACAGATGTAACATCTCCCAACACTGTATTAAAATACAGAGGTAACATTGCCCAACACTGTATCAGGCTATAGATGTAACATCTCCCAACACTGTATAAAGCTACAGATGTAACATTGCCCAACACTGTATCAGACTACAGATGTAACATCTCCCAACACTGTATCAAGTTACAGATGTAACATCGCCCAACACTGTATCAGGCTACAGATGTAATGTCTCCCAACACTGTATCAGGCTACAGATGCAACATCTCCCAACACTGTATCAGACTACAGATGTAACATCTCCCAACACTGTATCAAGTTACAGATGTAACATCGCCCAACACTGTATCAGGCTACAGATGTAATGTCTCCCAACACTGTATCAGGCTACAGATGCAACATCTCACAACACTGTATCAGGTTACAGATGTAACATCGCCCAATACTGTATCAGGCTATGGATGTAACATTTCCCAACAAAGTTCAAACTACAGAGGTAACATTGCTTAACACTGTATCAAGCTACAGATGTAACATCTCCCAACACTGTATCAGGCTACAGAGGTAACATTGCCTAACACTGTTTCAGGCTACAGATGTAACATCTCCCGACATTGTATCAGGCTAAAAATGTGACATCTCCCAACATTGTACCAGGCTACAGATGTGACATTACCAATACTGTATCAGGCAAAAGATGTAACATCTCTCAACACTGTTTCAGGCTACAAGATGTAACATCTCCCAACACTGTATCAGGCTACAGATGTAACATCTCCCAACACTGTATCAGGCTATGGATGTAACATCTTCCAGCACTGTATCAGGCTTCATATGTAACATCTCCCAACACGTTATTAGGCTACAGATGTAACATCTCCCAACACTTTATCATGCTACAAATGTAACATCTCCAAACACTGTATCAGACTACAGATTTAACATCTCCTAACACTGTATTAGGCTAGAGATGTGATCTCTCTCAACACTATTTCAGGCTACAAGATGTAACATCTCCCAACACTGTATCAGGCTACATATGTAACATCTCCCAACACTGTATCAGGCTACAAATGTGACATCTCTCAACACTGTATCAGCTTCAGATGTGACATCACCAATACTGTATCAGGCAACAGATGTAACATCTCTCAACACCGTTTCAAGCTACAAGATGTAACATCTCCCAACACTGTATCAGGCTACAGATATAACATCTCCCAAGGCTGTATCAGGCTACAGATGTAACATCTTCCAGCACTGTATCAGTCTACAGATGTAACATCGCCCAACACTGTATCAGGCGACAGATGTAACATCTCCCAACACTGTATCAGGCTACAGATGTAACATCTCAATAACACTGTATCAGGCTACAAATGTGACATTGCCAATACTGTATCAGGCTACAGATGTAACATCTCCCAACACTGTATCAGGCTACAGATGTAACATCTCCCAGCAGGTCTATATTAATTCAGAGAATGCTGAAAATAGTGAATGCTGATTTATCGACCCTTTAAAAGTGAAAGCTTGAAATCCAGAAGACACAGAACAGAGATTTTTTTTCCCAGAAAAAAAGAATCGCTGTTCCACAAACTAAAAAAACAAAACTTCAAAACACTAAATAAAGTGGGGGCTTCACACCCCACACCACCCCTACTTACATATAACAACTCTGAGATTGCACCACAGAACAGGAAATGGCAAAGTCCTGAAAACGGCCCATCAATATTTTTCCCTTTGAAAAAAAATTGCTATTCCGTGTCTTCGGGATTTCAAGCTTTCGCTTTTAAAGGGTCAATAAATCAGCATTCGCTATTTTAAGCATTCACTGATTTAATATAGACCCCTCCTAGCACTGTATCAGGCTACAGATGAAACATCTCCCAGCATTGTATGAGGCTACAGATGTAGAATCTCCCAACACTATATCAGGATACAGATGTAACATCTCCGAACACTGTATCAGGCTATGGATGTAACATTTCCCAACAAAGTATCAGGCTACTGATGTAACAACTCCCAACACTGTATTAGGCTATGGATGTAACATTTCTCAACACTGTATCAGGTTACAGATGTAACATCTATCAACATTGTATCAGGCTACAGATTTAACATCTCCCAGCCCTGTATCAGGCTGCAGATGTAACATCACTCAACATTGTATCAGGCTACAGATGTAACATCTTTCAGCACTGTATCAAGCTACAGATGTAACATCTCCCAACACTGTATCAAGCTACAGATGTAACATCTCCCAACATGTATCAGGCTACAGATGTAACATCTCTCAATACTGTGTCAGGCTACAGCTGTAACATCTCCCAACATTGTATCAGGCTAAAGATGTGACATCTCCCAGCACTGTATCAGACTACAGATGTAACATCTCCCAACACTGTATCAGGCTACAGATATAACATCACCCATCACTGTATCAGGTGACACTGTATCAGGCTACAGATGTGACATCTCCCAACACTGTATCAGGCTACAGATGTAACATCTCTCAACACTGTATCAGGCTACAGATGTAACATTTCCCAACACTGTATCAGGCTACAGATGTAACATCTCTCGACACTGTATCAGGCTACAGAATTGACATCGACCAATATTGTATCAGGCTACAGATGCAATATCTCCCAGCACTGTATCAGGCTACAGATGTAACATCTCCCAGCACTGTATCAGGCTACAGATGTAACATCTCCCAGCACTGTATCATGCTACAGATGTGACATTTCCCAACACTGTATCAGGCTACAGATGTGACATCTGCCAACACTGTATCAGGCTACAGATGCAGTATCTCCCAGCACTGTATCAGGCTACAGATGTAACATCTCCTAGCACTGTATCAGGCTACAGATGTAACATCTCCCAACAATGTATCAAGCTACAGATGTAACATCTCCCAGTACTGTATCAGGCTACAGATGTAAAATCTCCCAACACTGTATCAGGTTACACATGTAACATCTCCAAACACTGTATCAGGCTACAGATGTAGCATCTACCAACACTGTATCAGGTTACACATTTAACATCTTCGAACAATGTATCAAGGCATAGATGTAACGTTGCCAACACTGCATCAGCATACAGATGTAACATCTCCCAACACTGTATCAAGCTACAGAGGTAACATTTCCCAACACTGTGTCAGGCTACAGATGTAACAACTCCCAACACTGTAGCAGGCTAGAGATGCAACATCTCCCAATACTGTACCAGGCTGCAGATGTAACATCTTCCAACACTGTATCAGGCTGCAGATGTAACATCTCCCAACGCTGTATCAGGCTACAGATGTAACATCTCCCAACACTGTATCAGGCTACAGATGTAACATCTCCCAACAGTGTGTCAGGCTACAAATGTAACATCTCCAAACACTGTATCAGGCTACATATATAAGATCTCCCAGCTCTCTGTCAGGCTACAGTTGTAACATATCCCAACACTGTATCAGGTTACAGATGTAACATCTCCAAACACTGTTATCAGGCTACAGATGTAACATCTCCCAACACTGTATCAAACTACAAATGTAACATTGCCCAACACTGTATCAGGCTATAGATGTAACATCTCCCAACACTGCATCAAGCTACAGATGTAACATTGCCCAACACTGTATCAGACTAGAGATGTAATATCTCACAACACTGTTTCAGGCTACAGATGTGACATCTCCCAGCACTGTATCAGGCTACAGATGTAACATCTCCCAACACTGTATCAGGCTACAGATGTTATATCACCCAACACTGCATCAGGCTACAGATATAACATCACCCATCACTGTATCAGGTGACACTGTATCAGGCTACAGATGTGACATCTCCCAACACTGTATCAGGCTACAGATGTAACATCTCTCAACACTGTATCAGGCTACAGATGTAACATCTCCAAACACTGATATCAGGCTACAGATGTAACATCTCTCGACACTGTATCAGGCTACAGATTTGACATCGACCAATACTGTATCAGGCTACAGATGCAATATCTCCCAACACTGTATCAGGCTACAGATATAATATCTCCCAACACTGTGTCAGGCTACAGATCTCTCAACAATGTATCAGGCTACATATGTGACATCTCCCAGCACTGTAGCAGGCTACAGATGTAAAATCTCCCAACACTGTATCAGGCTACAGATATAACATTGTCCAGTACTGTATCAGGCTACAGATATGACATCTCCCAACACTGTATCAGGCTACACATGTGACATCTCCCAACACTATATCAGGCTACAGATGTAACATCTTCCAACACTGTATCAGGCTACAGATGTAACATCTTCCACCACTGTATCAGGCTACAGATTTTCCAACACTGTATCAGGCTACATATGTGGCATCTCCCAGCACTGTATCAGGCTACAGATGTAACATCTCCCAGCACTGTATCAGTCTACAGATATAACATCATCCAACACTGTATCAGGCTACAGATGTAACATCTCCCAACACTGTATCATGCTACAGATGTGACATTTCCCAACACTGTATCAGGCTACAGATGTGACATCTGCCAACACTGTATCAGGCTACAGATGCAGTATCTCCCAGCACTGTATCAGGCTACAGATGTAACATCTCCTAGCACTGTATCAGGCTACAGATGTAACATCTCCCAACAATGTATCAGGCTACAGATGTAACATCTCCCAGTACTGTATCAGGCTACAGATGTAAACTCTCCCAACACTGTATCAGGTTACACATGTAACATCTCCAAACACTGTATCAGGCTACAGATGTAGCATCTACCAATACTGTATCAGGTTACACATGTAACATCTTCGAACAATGTATCAAGGCATAGATGTAACGTTGCCAACACTGTATCAGGCTCAGATGTAACATCTCCCAACACTGTATCAGGATACAGATGTAACATATCCCAACACTGTATCAGGTTACAGATGTAACATCTCCAAACACTATTAGGTTCATAGGTTCATAGGTTTATACTAGGCTATCTGCCCTAAGGCATTTATAAGCCTAGCCCAAATTATTGTGGCTTACGCCACCCCTTATATGAAAAAATACTGTGCCCATTAGTTTGTTGTGCCTCTATCCAGCAGTGACCCAGAGATGATTCCCGGGGTAAACCTACGATCTCCCATCCACAGGTCTAGATTTCTCTTGAACAGAGTCAGCGAGGTGCTCTGCCTCACATGGACCGGGATTTTATTCCACAGCATAGGGAGTCTCTGAGTGATAAATCTATCCCTCCAGCACGTCCTATTTATATCCGTGCTAAGGTTTAAGTCGCTTGCTCTAGTGGTTTTGGTGGATTTGGATTTTTGAGGTGGAGCATGTCCATTAATTCCGGGTTGGACATGGCCTTGTATGTCAGGCACATGTCACCTCTGAGCAGACGGTATGCGACTGAATAGAGCTGGAGTTTCTTCAATCTGGCAGCATATGACAGATTTTGGAGTCCCTTTATCCTTTTGGTGAGGAACTTTTGGGGTCTCTCCAATTGCTGCAGATGTCGGGTGAGATACATCCCGAATGGGGCATTGTACTCGATCATTGGTCTGATAAGTGAAGAGTACAGGGAACAATGACCTCACTAGATCTGGATGTGAATCCCTTCATGATCAGGTGGGCAATGTAGAAGGTCTTTCTAACCACTTTAGCAATGTGAGTGTCAAAGAAAGGCCACTGTCAACCTGGGTCCCCAGGTCCCTGATAACCTCTTCTGTGCTTAGTGGATTGCCACCTATATGGTAGCTTGGGGTTACCTTGTTTTTCCCGAAGGGTATGACTATACATTTTTGGCGTTTAACTTCAGGCCATGGCTCTGGCACCAGCTATCTGTTTCCGTGAGTCCCTTCTGAAGGATATCAGTGTCCGATGCACTTTCCACTATGGCGCCCAGTTTGCAGTCATCTGCAAACTTTGTCAGCCAAAGTCCTCCCATGTTGGCCTGTACTTCTGAGAAGTAGATGCCAAACAATAGGGGCCAAGGACCGAGCCCTGTGGGACACCACTTGTGACCGGCTTGGAGTCTGACACAGCGCCAGCAACTCTAACCCTGTGGGTTCTGTCCTTAAGCCAGTTTGCAACCCATCTTGTGACATATGGGTTTACATTTAAGCTGGTAAGTTTTTCTACAATACCGAGTGGGGTATTGTGTCGAAAGCCTTTGCAAGGTCAAGGTAGGTTGTATGGTCTGTCTTTCCTCATCAATGGCCTTGGTGACTATTTCAAGAAGTCGACCAAGTTCAAAAGGCATGATCTTCCCTTGACAAAGCCAAACTGGGTCGGGTCCAATGTCTGCAAGTCCCCTATATCTTTGTTTATGAGCTCCATTATGATCCTCTCCATAGCTTTGCAGACTAGACTTGTTAAGCTTATGGGGCGGTAATTACCAGGGTCCGTAGAGGCGCCACCTTTGTGGAGTGGGACCACAGTTGCCGCACGCCACTCCTTGGGCACGTATCCTGTGGTAAGGCTGAGATTAAACAGCTGCCTTATGTGGGTTTAATTCCTCATTTAGCTCGTGTAGCACACAGCCGGGGACACCATCCGGTCCCATTGATGCTGTGTTTTTAGCTTTAGAGAGCAGCTTTCACCTGCATTTGAGATGTCCGGGAGGCTACACTCGGCTGGGATAGTTATCTCTCCTTTAGGGGAGAGGGGTGAAGTTTGCACTGAACCTGTCTGCCAGTATGTTGGCAATGTCTGTGGGTTCAGTGATTTTTGTATCATTTTGGACTAATTCTGAGCATATCTGTGAGTTTCCACCCAGGTTCCTAACATAGCTGAAAAAGGCCTTATGATTGTCCTTTGAATCCATGGCAATTTTTCTCTCAAAATTGGCCTTAGTTGATTTTATGAGTGCTCGTATTTTTTTACTAATAATGATCAGGGGTGACTTCCCTTTTATGGATTTTGTTCTATCATGTAATAGCTTTCTCCTCTTATTGTAAAGTTTGTTAATGGCTGGGGTCCACCAGACTGGACGTTTGCCCTTTGTGGCAGGCTACAGATGTAACATCTCCCAACACTGTATTAAAATACAGAGGTAACATTGCCCAACACTGTATCAGGCTATAGATGTAACATCTCCCAACACTGTATAAAGCTACAGATGTAACATTGCCCAACACTGTATCAGACTACAGATGTAACATCTCCCAACACTGTATCAAGTTACAGATGTAACATCGCCCAACACTGTATCAGGCTACAGATGTAATGTCTCCCAACACTGTATCAGGCTACAGATGCAACATCTCCCAACACTGTATCAGGAAACAGATGTAACATTGCCCAACACTGTATCAGACTACAGAGATAACATTGCCCAACACTGTATCAGACTATAGATGTAACATCTCACAACACTGTATCAGGTTACAGATGTAACATCGCCCAATACTGTATCAGGCTATGGATGTAACATTTCCCAACAAAGTTCAAACTACAGAGGTAACATTGCCTAACACTGTATCAAGCTACAGATGTAACATCTCCCAACACTGTATCAGGCTACAGAGGTAACATTGCCTAACACTGTTTCAGGCTACAGATGTAACATCTCCCGACATTGTATCAGGCTAAAAATGTGACATCTCCCAACATTGTACCAGGCTACAGATGTGACATTACCAATACTGTATCAGGCAAAAGATGTAACATCTCTCAACACTGTTTCAGGCTACAAGATGTAACATCTCCCAACACTGTATCAGGCTACAGATGTAACATCTCCCAACACTGTATCAGGCTATGGATGTAACATCTTCCAGCACTGTATCAGGCTTCATATGTAACATCTCCCAACACTTTATTAGGCTACAGATGTAACATCTCCCAACACTTTATCATGCTACAAATGTAACATCTCCAAACACTGTATCAGACTACAGATTTAATATCTCCTAACACTGTATTAGGCTAGAGATGTGATCTCTCTCAACACTATTTCAGGCTACAAGATGTAACATCTCCCAACACTGTATCAGGCTACATATGTAACATCTCCCAACACTGTATCAGGCTACAAATGTGACATCTCTCAACACTGTATCAGCTTCAGATGTGACATCACCAATACTGTATCAGGCAACAGATGTAACATCTCTCAACACTGTTTCAAGCTACAAGATGTAACATCTCCCAACACTGTATCAGGCTACAGATGTAACATCTCCCAAGGCTGTATCAGGCTACAGATGTAACATCTTCCAGCACTGTATCAGTCTACAGATGTAACATCACCCAACACTGTATCAGGCGACAGATGTAACATCTCCCAACACTGTATCAGGCTACAGATGTAACATCTCAATAACACTGTATCAGGCTACAAATGTGACATTGCCAATACTGTATCAGGCTACAGATGTAACATCTCCCAACACTGTATCAGGCTACAGATGTAACATCTCCCAGCAGGTCTATATTAATTCAGAGAATGCTGAAAATAGTGAATGCTGATTTATCGACCCTTTAAAAGTGAAAGCTTGAAATCCAGAAGACACAGAACAGAGATTTTTTTTCCCAGAGAAAAAGAATCGCTGTTCCACAAACTAAAAAAAAAACAAAACTTCAAAACACTAAATAAAGTGGGGGCTTCACACCCCACACCACCCCTACTTACATATAACAACTCTGAGATTGCACCACAGAATAGGAAATGGCAAAGTCCTGAAAACGGCCCATCAATATTTTTCCCTTTGAAAAAAAATTGCTATTCCGTGTCTTCGGGATTTCAAGCTTTCGCTTTTAAAGGGTCAATAAATCAGCATTCGCTATTTTAAGCATTCACTGATTTAATATAGACCCCTCCTAGCACTGTATCAGGCTACAGATGAAACATCTCCCAGCATTGTATGAGGCTACAGATGTAAAATCTCCCAACACTATATCAGGATACAGATGTAACATCTCCGAACACTGTATCAGGCTATGGATGTAACATTTCCCAACAAAGTATCAGGCTACAGATGTAACAACTCCCAACACTGTATTAGGCTATGGATGTAACATTTCTCAACACTGTATCAGGTTACAGATGTAACATCTATCAACATTGTATCAGGCTACAGATTTAACATCTCCCAGCCCTGTATCAGGCTGCAGATGTAACATCACTCAACATTGTATCAGGCTACAGATGTAACATCTTTCAGCACTGTATCAAGCTACAGATGTAACATCTCCCAACACTGTATCAAGCTACAGATGTAACATCTCCCAACATGTATCAGGCTACAGATGTAACATCTCTCAATACTGTGTCAGGCTACAGCTGTAACATCTCCCAACATTGTATCAGGCTAAAGATGTGACATCTCCCAGCACTGTATCAGACTACAGATGTAACATCTCCCAACACTGTATCAGGCTACAGATATAACATCACCCATCACTGTATCAGGTGACACTGTATCAGGCTACAGATGTGACATCTCCCAACACTGTATCAGGCTACAGATGTAACATCTCTCAACACTGTATCAGGCTACAGATGTAACATTTCCCAACACTGTATCAGGCTACAGATGTAACATCTCTCGACACTGTATCAGGCTACAGAATTGACATCGACCAATACTGTATCAGGCTACAGATGCAATATCTCCCAGCACTGTATCAGGCTACAGATGTAACATCTCCCAGCACTGTATCATGCTACAGATGTGACATTTCCCAACACTGTATCAGGCTACAGATGTGACATCTGCCAACACTGTATCAGGCTACAGATGCAGTATCTCCCAGCACTGTATCAGGCTACAGATGTAACATCTCCTAGCACTGTATCAGGCTACAGATGTAACATCTCCCAACAATGTATCAAGCTACAGATGTAACATCTCCCAGTACTGTATCAGGCTACAGATGTAAAATCTCCCAACACTGTATCAGGTTACACATGTAACATCTCCAAACACTGTATCAGGCTACAGATGTAGCATCTACCAACACTGTATCAGGTTACACATTTAACATCTTCGAACAATGTATCAAGGCATAGATGTAACGTTGCCAACACTGCATCAGCATACAGATGTAACATCTCCCAACACTGTATCAAGCTACAGAGGTAACATTTCCCAACACTGTGTCAGGCTACAGATGTAACAACTCCCAACACTGTAGCAGGCTAGAGATGCAACATCTCCCAATACTGTACCAGGCTGCAGATGTAACATCTTCCAACACTGTATCAGGCTGCAGATGTAACATCTCCCAACGCTGTATCAGGCTACAGATGTAACATCTCCCAACACTGTATCAGGCTACAGATGTAACATCTCCCAACAGTGTGTCAGGCTACAAATGTAACATCTCCAAACACTGTATCAGGCTACATATATAAGATCTCCCAGCTCTCTGTCAGGCTACAGTTGTAACATATCCCAACACTGTATCAGGTTACAGATGTAACATCTCCAAACACTGTTATCAGGCTACAGATGTAACATCTCCCAACACTGTATCAAACTACAAATGTAACATTGCCCAACACTGTATCAGGTTATAGATGTAACATCTCCCAACACTGCATCAAGCTACAGATGTAACATTGCCCAACACTGTATCAGACTACAGATGTAATATCTCACAACACTGTTTCAGGCTACAGATGTGACATCTCCCAGCACTGTATCAGGCTACAGATGTAACATCTCCCAACACTGTATCAGGCTACAGATGTTATATCACCCAACACTGCATCAGGCTACAGATATAACATCACCCATCACTGTATCAGGTGACACTGTATCAGGCTACAGATGTGACATCTCCCAACACTGTATCAGGCTACAGATGTAACATCTCTCAACACTGTATCAGGCTACAGATGTAACATCTCCAAACACTGTTATCAGGCTACAGATGTAACATCTCTCGACACTGTATCAGGCTACAGATTTGACATCGACCAATACTGTATCAGGCTACAGATGCAATATCTCCCAACACTGTATCAGGCTACAGATATAATATCTCCCAACACTGTGTCAGGCTACAGATCTCTCAACAATGTATCAGGCTACATATGTGACATCTCCCAGCACTGTAGCAGACTACAGATGTAAAATCTCCCAACACTGTATCAGGCTACAGATATAACATTGTCCAGTACTGTATCAGGCTACAGATATGACATCTCCCAACACTGTATCAGGCTACACATGTGGCATCTCCCAACACTATATCAGGCTACAGATGTAACATCTTCCAACACTGTATCAGGCTACAGATGTAACATCTTCCACCACTGTATCAGGCTACAGATTTTCCAACACTGTATCAGGCTAAATATGTGGCATCTCCCAGCACTGTATCAGGCTACAGATGTAACATCTCCCAGCACTGTATCAGTCTACAGATATAACATCATCCAACACTGTATCAGGCTACAGATGTAACATCTCCCAACACTGTATCATGCTACAGATGTGACATTTCCCAACACTGTATCAGGCTACAGATGTGACATCTGCCAACACTGTATCAGGCTACAGATGCAGTATCTCCCAGCACTGTATCAGGCTACAGATGTAACATCTCCTAGCACTGTATCAGGCTACAGATGTAACATCTCCCAACAATGTATCAGGCTACAGATGTAACATCTCCCAGTACTGTATCAGGCTACAGATGTAAACTCTCCCAACACTGTATCAGGTTACACATGTAACATCTCCAAACACTGTATCAGGCTACAGATGTAGCATCTACCAATACTGTATCAGGTTACACATGTAACATCTTCGAACAATGTATCAAGGCATAGATGTAACGTTGCCAACACTGTATCAGGCTCAGATGTAACATCTCCCAACACTGTATCAGGATACAGATGTAACATATCCCAACACTGTATCAGGTTACAGATGTAACATCTCCAAACACTGTTATCAGGCTACAGATGTAACATCTCCCAACACTGTATTAAAATACAGAGGTAACATTGCCCAACACTGTATCAGGCTATAGATGTACCATCTCCCAACACTGTATAAAGCTACAGATGTAACATTGCCCAACACTGTATCAGACTACAGATGTAACATCTCCCAACACTGTATCAAGTTACAGATGTAACATCGCCCAACACTGTATCAGGCTACAGATGTAATGTCTCCCAACACTGTATCAGGCTACAGATGCAACATCTCCCAACACTGTATCAGGAAACAGATGTAACATTGCCCAACACTGTATCAGACTACAGAGATAACATTGCCCAACACTGTATCAGACTATAGATGTAACATCTCACAACACTGTATCAGGTTACAGATGTAACATCGCCCAATACTGTATCAGGCTATGGATGTAACATTTCCCAACAAAGTTCAAACTACAGAGGTAACATTGCCTAACACTGTATCAAGCTACAGATGTAACATCTCCCAACACTGTATCAGGCTACAGAGGTAACATTGCCTAACACTGTATCAGGCTACAGTTATAACATCTCCCAGCTCTGTATCAGCTATAGATGTATTGCAAACCTCCATTAATTAGCTAAAATATCAGAAACATATGCAGAATTACAGGAATACATCCAAAAATATTATCTTGTAGACAGCACGGTTTCTGTCCTAAATGCAGTACACCAACAGCAGTGTTTGTACTTACCTCTGAAACATACTAAATATGGAGAAATGTTTTCTTCCAAATAGTGCAATTTTTCTAGACTTAAAAAGAGAATTCAAAACAGTTGACCACAGCTTACTAGTAGGCGAGATAACTGAATATGTCTTCTCTGCAGAAGTAACTTTATTGTTCAGGAATTAGTTACATAATATATAATTTACTATTGCTGGGCGTAATTCCTGTTATGTGTTTTAATTCCAGCATAGACTATGCCTTGCCCACCATAGCACCTTTGGCTGGCCAAAATCCAACCTTGTTACAAGCAGCAGAAAATAAGATTTTTAGATTCATATGCGTTACCAAGCATACGGAAGAATATCATTGGCTTTATTTAAAAAATGCCAGCCTGGCTAGTCATCACTACTTAGAGCCATGTATCTGTTTATTTCTTTTATTTTTGCATTTAATTTATTCAAAGACAGATACTGCTCACCATCAACAAACACCTTAACAAGGCATGATTCTGCATGCTTTTTGCATAACATCCCCTATTTCATCCATCTAGCCCCTGACACCTTTAACACTGTACCTTTTGATATTGCTGCATTAGATAATCGTTCAATTAAAAACAAAAGTTGAAATCACATATAATTTAGTTCTCTCTTTCAAGGATCTTATAACAAAACAATTGTACTAAAATGTTAGGAACTCTGTCACTTGCTATGTACAAATTTGTGAATGGTGATGTTACCTGAATCACATATGTTCTGTTGGTCTGTTGAACCTTATACTATTATGTTGTATTTTAATACTTTTAGTCTTATCTAGTGTATTATATAGTTATTTTTCTTTCTTATGTTTAGCAAATATTATATGCTTTTCTACTATAACATGTAAAATATTATGTTTTTTGTTTCTGTTATGTTACCTCCCTGTAATCTTGGACGTCTTACATGGCCCAGATACTGAACAAAAAGAATCTTTCACTGGTCAACTTACCTTACCATCCATCCATCCATCCATCTACAATCCCTTTTTCCCATGTTTTGCACATGGGATCAGGGTGGCTATAAAAAAATAAGCTAAGTCAAAAGTGAACTTGTGTGTGAATAAATTAGTATAAAGAGAATGTGGAAGGCTGTGGAAGAAGTTATTTAGAATAATGTTGCCCAAAACAGAAAATGAAATATGCAGATATTCTTTTATAGTGGCGTAGTATATCCAAAGGAAAATGCATTGACATTACTAACTTTATGTGACATTTCACAAAATTATTACGATAAGGAGAAACAGAATATAAAATGAGGAATAAAAATTTGAAGGATGCTAAACTTGATATGTGAAGAACTTGTGCATCTTAAAATATCACTTATGTGGGACATAAATCAGTTTTTAGGCAGTCTGGGCACACTGTTTTAAGAACATTTTAGTATTAATTATTTTTATTAAAAGTTCACAAAATGTAGGTAGCAAGATAATTCAGAAAAAAATAAATTATGTTTAGTGAAGTTAACATTTGCAGACGCTATTAATAAGTTAGTTTAGACTATTTTTCTGATCACATAACTTTAGCATAATTAATGAAACCAGCAGTTGATAAAAGCATATTTAACATTGATGTGGTGGTTATAGAAGACAAAAGCAGTATATTTATTTTTATCTATTTATACAGATATATATAGCTCAATATATTTGGAATAATCTTTTAAATTTGAATGAATTTAATGGCTTATATAATAACTGGTATATAGCATTTAAGGCAAAGTTTAACAAATAATATAATTATATACTGGAAGAGCAAAACAAAGCAAGAATCAAAGCCAAGGAATTCCACACTAAAGCATTTCATAAAACATTATAAAAGGAAGACAAAACTGTGAGAAGAAAAATAAAAAAAATGAATGATACAGAATGAATGATACATAAAAAACTTCTCCAAGGCCAACTTCATGCTACTCAAGTCAGAAGTTAGAAACTTCATGACAGCCATGCAGACGGGAACTGAAAGTTTGACTGCTGAATGCTACACTAAGGCACTGTACAAGCACATCCACTCATGCATGAATCATGTCATCCCAAATAGAACCAAGATGCTGTCCTCCAAAAAAAGGAAGCCAATCTGGTGGTCCCCTGCCATAAACAAACTTTACAACAAAACGAAAAAAACTGTTGCAGAAAAGAGGAAAATCCCAGGATGCAAAAAACTCCCTTACCAGCCACAGTAAGAAGCTGGGATCCCTCATAAAATCCTCCAAAGCTAGTTACGAAAATAAAATTACCAAAGATTCCAAAGACAACCACAAGACATTCTATAACTATGTCAAGAATCTAAATGGCAATGCTCAGATCTGCTCTGAGCTACAACAGAATGGCATTAAATATACTGATCCCAAGGATATTGCCAATATCCTGGCAGATCGATTCAGTGCCAACTTCACCCCTTTCTCACCCCCTAAACGGCCCATCTCAATACCGGAAGATTGCCAAATTCTGGTAATAATGGCCACAGAGGTAAAAAACGCACTCTCCAAAGCTAAGAATACAGCATCCATGGGACGAGATGACATCCCGGGCTGTGTACTACATGAACTACAAAATGAAGTGGCACCTCACCTAAGTGTCATATTTAATCATACCCTCACCTTAGGCTTTGTGCCACTGAGTGGCACACAGCTAGAGTTATCCCACTCCACAAGGGGGGATCCACCTTGGATCCCGGGAGCTACTGCCCCATCAGTGTGACGAGCCTGATCTGCAAGGCCATGGAATGTATTATCATGGAACTTATAAACAAAGACATTGGCAACCTGGACCCCACCCAGTTTGGGTTTGTGAAGGGCCGGTCTTGTCTCCTGAACCTTACTGACTTCTTCAAATCAGTCTCCAGAGCCGTGGATGAGGGTAAGGCAGTCCACACAGCCTATCTGGACCTTGCCAAGGCCTTTGACACCATCCCCCAGTCTGGAATCATAGATAAACTTACTAAGCTGGGCATTAATCCCTATGTCACTTGATGGGTTGCCAACTGGCTTACTGACAGAACCCACACTGTAAAAGTAGCTGACACCAAATCCAGCTCCAGACAATTAACAAGTGGAGTACCTCAGGGTTCAGTCATGGGACCTCTCTTGTTTGGCATCTACTTCTCTGAAGTACAGGCCAACACTAAAGGACTCTGGCTAACAAAGTTCGCAGATGACTACAAACTGGAAGCCATTATTGAATCTCCAAATGATGTGGATACTCTACAAAATGGCCTTACAGAAACAGATGCCTGGTGCCAGAGCCATGGGCTCAAGCTCAATGCCAAGAAATGTATAGTTAACCCCTTTGGGAAAAAACATGTACCCATGAATTATCACATAGGTGGCAGTACACTAAACACCGAAAGTGTGATAAGAGACTTAGGGACACAGGTGGACAGTGGTCTTACCTTCAATAACCACATTGCCACAACAGTCAGGAAATCCTTCTATGTGGCACACCTCATCACTAAGGGCTTTTCATCCAGAAAAAAGGAGGTCATTGTCCCACTGTACTCATCCCTCATTAGACCCATTATAGAATACAATGCCCCATTTGGTATGTACCTCTCAAGACATCTGCAACAACTGGAAAGGTCGCAGAAATACCTCACTAAAAGAATCACAGGCCTAAAGCAGATGCCCTATGCTGACCACCTTAAAAAACTCCAGCTATACTCTGTCGCATATCGTCTACTCTGAGGTGATCTCTGCTTAACATACAAGGTCACGTCAAACCCAGAGCTGTTGGACATGCTACACTTAAAGAAATCCCAATCCCTCAGAGCCAGATGCTCCAGGGATCTAAATCTTGTCATCACAATAAACAAAACATGCTGAAGGGATTGGTTCCTCACCCAGAGACTCCCCAGACTCTGGAGTAGACTGCCCATACATGTCAAACAGAGTGCCTCTTTGGCCCTCTTCAAAAGGAACCTTGATGATCGGATGGGAGTTAGAAAATTCACCCCAGAGATCACATCAGTCGCCCTGCTAGACAGGGGTCCAGGGAAGTAAATAGTGTGGGAAGAAATAGCCAGGGAATTGTTATGGCTAGGCTTGTATAGGCCCTAGGGCTGATAGCCTAGTACCAACCTATGAACTTATGAACCTATGAAAAAATTGGAAACGGTACCGAGGCAAAAAGTGCATGGTACAAGGAAAACAAGATGATGTTTAAACATCTGAGCTGAAGTTGAAAAGAATACATTAACGTTTCTTTAGAAGTCAAACAATTAAATACTGAAATAAAGAAGATAATGACTTATTGATTAGTACTGTAGAAAATATCTTATGGAAAGTATCTGAATGGGAAGGAAATGTTGACACCGAAAAGGTTAAAGAAAATAATCAGTTTGAAGAGATAAAAGTAGGTGACAAAAATCAAAAAAAGTACAAAACAAATGTGATCAAAGGCAATAGTTTTAAACATTGTTAAAAAGTGGAAGACAATAATGGAGATAATTAATACATTGTGTAGTTAAGTGGGTGAAAAAGTTGTGTGAACCATGAGGGAGATAATATGAAAAGGTTGCAATTTATTTATGGAAAAAAGATATGTGAGACAACGACATAACTTATTTGATACTAATTCCTCTTATAACTAGCAATAATAAAATTGTAGCTGTATTTACTGGGTTAAGATTATATGAGTAGTATAAAAAGACATATCACAAACTGAAAAAAGCAAAACCACCACAAAACTGAAGAAAGACAGGAGTTGTAGTACTGCTGGGAGAATTTAGTATGTCTTTCTTCAGTTTTGTGGTAGTATAAAAAGACACTTGATAAAGATATTGGACAGGATTCATGAATGCCAACACATCTTGCTAAGTCTGTTTGCATGATGAACAATAACAGGTGAGCTGTTTGTAATTCAACAAACAGTAGTACATGTCGCGGCTGACTGAACAGCAGGGGTTAGCAGCTGAATATGGTAATGGCTGAATAAGGAGCTGAAGTACATGTAAATGCAGCAAATAATCATGGAGAAGCATATAAAATAAGTGCCTACACATCTTGCTTACATTAGCTCTAAATTCCAAGGCATGCTGGAATACATCCACAAGGAAACTGTAAAAAATGTTAGGGATTGCTGCAGCCACTATAAATCTGTATGTACAACAGGCTCTAATATAAGGTGCTACTGCTGCCAGACTTCGGCCTAGAAGGCATAGGGTATTCAGTCCATATTTTACCTACCACTGACTTCATGAAACAGAAATAATAGATCACTACAGGGTGGAGGGGATACTACATAACAAATAGGGAACATCTTCCATCCTCACCTGATGGCCTGTGGGAATCATGGAGAACCCATCCCAGTGGAACCTAAGGTATATGTAACATTACATATACTAACTACACAGACTTTTCAGAGACACAGAAGTGGCAAAGTGCAAGTGTCACAGGCCTCTTCCTCAAGAATATTCCATGAATTTCTCAGTGCAATACTGTAATATCTGGTTCCCATATATTGCAGAGGAGAGAAATTGCACCCATATTGAAATAAAAGCTCCATCTGGTGAATTAGGAAGGAAGTACATAAACAGGAAAGGCTATCACTCCATCAACTGTCAGGTGGTCAGTAATATATTATCTATGATGTCTGTACAGGTAACCTTACCAGTTTTAATGACTCCCACATATGGCATACCTGTGACCTGTACCTATTGTTTTCAAGGGGGAACTTTCCACAAGAACATCTAGAGGGTGATGTAGGATATGCACTGGAACTTTGGCTCATGACTCTCATGAGAAACCCACACCAACCCCACTGAATACAATTACAACAGTGCATGTGCACAAACTAGAAATATCATAGAGCATGTATTTGGCCTGCTAAAGTCAAATTTCTGATATCTAGATACATCAGGGCAGTGCCTTTTGGAATGTCGCAGCCACCTCTGACAGAATATTGACTGTCTACCATCTTACATAGCAACATACTCAAGAAACAGTTGCAACAGGGAGCCCCAGAACAGGGACTGAAGTTCCCTATGCTACAGGCAGAGCCAGCATACATAGATTAGGAACCTGCAGCTGGGGGTGACCATAGCAGACAAGGGCCTGGGCAATATACTATGGCACTGGCTAAGAGGCAGTCAATAGCAGACACAAAAACACACACACACACACACACACACACACACACACACACACACACACACACACACACACACACATTAAGTAATTAAACAAAAAAGGAGTTAAGCACATACAAACATTAACAGTGATACATGCAAACTTACCAGTCTTTAGTTACCCATGTACTAGCTGGCTACTGTAAGCATCAGACATAAAGCAAACCCAGACCACAACATTCTCAGTAGCAGTAACAAAGGTGAGTGATGAGCCTGTAATAAATAAATGTTTACCTTATATTTATGTACTCCACATCAGTAATAGCAGACTAGTGATCGGTGTAGACAAATATCACTAACCTATATGAGTGACATATGCAACAAATGCATACCAAACCATCCACAAAGCTTTTAAATAGAAGAAAAGTATTTTCCTGCTTATGTTTATAATCTATCCATCAAACCAAAGCAGCCCCATGTAAAACAAACCCAAAGAGTATAGGTAAGTGCCAACATCACCTGCATAGGTGGTTGATCAAGCATACTTATAGAATCCAACTACAAAAGGAAAGATAAGTAGTTAACATACTAATGAGGAGTTGCAATCCAGCACTTATAAGAAAAAAAAAGCATTGCTCCCCAAACCTGCTTGACCTACTCACTACTCTGCATCATACATAATTAGCCTAAGTCAGAAACCCCAACAGGATCAGGGCAATCACAGCATCATCTGCACTAGTGGCAGAGCAAACAATAATACATAAGTAATAGTACTATAATACTATTACAACTACTACGACTACTGCTACAACTGCTGATACTACTGCACTACTACTGCTACTGCTGCTACTACTGTTCCTACCACTACTACTGCTACTACTTCCACCGCTACTATTGCTGCTACTACTTCTGCTGCTACTGCTACTACCACTACTACCATTACTACTGCTATTACTGTTCCTACCACTACTAATGCTACTACTTCTACTGCTACTATTGCTGCTACTACTACTGTTGCTACTGCTACTACCACTACTACGGCTACTACTACTACTACTACTGTTCCTACCACTACTTCCACTGCTACTATTGCTGCTACTACTACTGCTGCTACTGCTACTACCACTACTACGGTTGCTACTGCTACTACTGCTGCTACCACTACTACTGCTACTACTTCCACTGCTACTACCATTGCTGCTACAATTGTTACTACTGCTACTACTGTTACTTCCACTACTACCAATACTACTGCTGTTACTAATATTGCTACTACTGCTGCCACTGTTACTACTGTTGCTACTATTGCAACTACTGTTACTTCCACTGCTACTGCTGTTACTACTACTGCTCCTACTGCTGGCACTGTTACTACTACTACTGCTACTACTACTACTACTACTACTACAAGTATGAACAGTACAACTAATAATACTGTTGAATTTAAACTGAAACTAACTATAATTCTACATATCTTGATGAAAAGTGGAATTTGACTAAGTGATTATTAGCTGTCCACTCTGTGCATCAGACACAAGCCACCCTAAGTTACATAAATGTGAAAAGGGTGGAGCACTGTTATTATAATCACTTACACAAGGTGAGGGCAGGGGTTTTAGGAGGGTAAGCCTGACAAAAAAGAGACTGTGTGTGTGTGTGTGTGTGTGTGTGTGTGTGTGTGTGTGTGTGTGTGTGTGTGTGAGTGTGTGTGTGTGTGTGTGTGTGTGTGTGTGTGTGTGTGTGTGTGTGTGTGTGTGTGTGTGTGTGTGTGTGTGTGCGGAATGCAGTTTAGAACAAGTATGCACTGTCAGGGACAGTAGTTCCAGATTTAACAAAGTCAGTTTTGTAGAACAATTGTATGTACATGAGGTAGAACCAAATGCTTCAATTTGTGTCAAAATGATTTTAAGGAAGACCAGTTTGCAGAGGGAGGAAAGCACTAAAACTTTTCTTTGTATGCTCATTTTTTTATTTTTTGCACTTTATATGATAGAATGAACCTGTGTGGTGGACATATGCTTGGTTGTAAGGTCCTTATTTAAGGAGATTTTGGCAGTATTGAACCAGTTTCTAGTATTATTTGAAATGTCTCGGTGTATCTGAGGTAGCATGGGCAATGTGACAGATACTCTATGTGAATTTGCAGGAACACAACCAAAACATTTGTGCTAGAACTATGCCCTGGCACCCTGGACAGGTGTAAGCTGTGCATGGTAGAGGATTCAGTTCATTGTTGTTGCCCAAACCATCTGAAATATCTCTGACAAGAGACGCACTGCTAGTTCCATGACACTGGCTAGAAGTTGGGGTGCTATCTGAATGTGAACGATAGCCACTGAATGAGCTCTCATCACTACTACATACACTCTTGTAAATGACCAGATGACCTACCATGTCTGGTTGTGGATACCTCCACTACTGATAGAGTAGTGGACGTAGTACTACTGTGGGAATGGAATCTGCCACAGCCACATTGGCTAACATCTTATGATGTACTGACCTTTTGGTCACATGGATACTGACCATCCCTCAACAGACATTCCATAACAGACACTACATGGACCAGTGTGTATTCGTCTTGTTCAAGAAGTCACACATGCACACAGTTCATGTAGTCTCCTACATCAGAATGTATGACATGTAGTACTCTGACTATCTCTGCTGAGGCTCAGGTGGAACTTGTCTGTGCCTCCATAATGGCCCTGCACATACATTGGGTGGCAGATACTGACACACAATCAGGTAGAGGGCGTTAAGCATGCCTCTACTGAGCACATCTACCAACACCCCTGTGTAGTACTTCATCCTCATGAAGACTAGGGGGAGATTCAACCAGCTCTGCAACAGGGGTAACCACAGTACCCTGATCACCTGTTTTCCCCTTAACCTGTCCAATCTCTGATGGCTTTGTGTCATGTGTATGTGTACGCATACTGACTGTGTCTTTAAGGAGGGGATGTAGGAACCACATGTTCTGTGTCAGACATACTCTCTGCAGCCATACACTGCATGTTCATCATCACCATCCTTGTCAAAGGCTACTGATCCTCAAACATCACGTGGTAAAAGCTCCATAGTGCTGGTGCCAGCCTCACCAATGAGTGCATGAAGAAAACAGAAAAAACAGGAGAAATACAAAGAAATGATCATAATACGCTACCTAAACTAGAATAAAGCAGCAATAGGTGCAAATGCAAATAAACCTTACCATTATATAATTACTGCAAAGTTTATTTGCATCACTCACAAATAAAATGACAAATAACCTGTGCCATACCATGTGCAGGTCATCATTGAACCTCAATGCCAAATGTCCTTAGGCACACAAACTGCAATTGATAGAGGTATGATAAACATAAAACATAAAATGACAACTTAAAAAAAATCTAAACTGTACACCATATATATATATATATATATATATATATATATATATATATATATATATATATATATATATATATATATATATATATATATACATATATAGAGAGAGAGAGAGAGAGAGAGCATACCTGGAACATCACAATTGGACACCCTGTGGCTGGCTTACACCTCTGTCTTCATGTCCAAGAAAGTATTGGGTAACTTCTCTGAGCTGCCTGGATCCTTGCAGTTGACATAATCTCTTCCATTTCAGCGAGTGGTGGTTGGCAGTAGGACCTCCCCCATTGGCTCTCTGTTCCCATGCCACAGCCTTGGCTTTATTGATAGCATTATTTATCATATCACTGGCCCTATATTTGACTCCCTTGTAGACAGAGCAAGGGCCAACCACACCATTCACATCATTGACTTGCTGTTAATGACAAACACTGTTAAGCATATCAATGTTTCATAATACTGCCATAGGTGCAGGCCAGGGGTGAAATCTACATATTTTGACATCTCTGTGAAAGTAGGGATCCTTGACATTGATATTTTACTTAAGGACACTAAGTTGAGAAATCATTACAATGATTAATGGTGTAGCATATTTTTTGACTTCATCCTTTGCACATTTGGCTTTATGTATGAAGACCTGTCAGTCGTGGTTATCAATAATTACAGTTCATTTCCCTAGGAAAAAATTATTTTCCACGCGCAAAGACTGAGCTGTCATTTATTCATATGAGACCACGGTGCACCTTAGCCAGTCTCCTGGACAGTACTGAGTGCAGAAACTAAACTTGTCATGTAACTTTCTCAGTGACTCAATGTGTTAATGCAGAAATTTCAGAAGAAGAACACAAGCAGTGCAGAGTTTGAATCCAAATTAGGAATTATTTTAATTTAGGAGTCAGAATAAAGTTTTGTAATTTCATTTCTTGCCCATTTCCCCACTGTAGAAAAGTCTTGGAATTGGTATATATAGTTAGGGGGGTGTGTGGGGCAAAGACCCCTACCTAGGTGGTTTTGAAATACCTGTGGTGGGGCACATGGGGAAGTGGTGTGTTGGCTAACTAGTTACTTTTCCCATTGATGAAATGAACGTTCACTGAATGAACATTCGATGGATAGACCCATGTTCAGCCATTCGATGGAAGTTTAATTTGATGGCTGAACATAAGACACATTGCTTCATACTGTTCTCATTGTCTCTTCAAATCCATCCATCCATCCATACATCCATCCACAACCCGTTTTTCCAATTTTTTGCATATGGGGGTCGGGGACAGGTGTCACTTCAGTCATCTAGAGTCAGGGTTTATACCACCAGGTAGCTAGCCCTACCTTATTAATATGTAAGGTTAATGTCTAAAATATGACTTGCTGTGTGATGTGGTCAGCTAATGCTCAGCCCTAGAGACTGTTGATGCAAATTGAAAGGTGTTCAAATAATGCGGTATTGTCAAAATTTACTTAAGCTTTTCTTTCTCATAGCATCTTGCCTTGTGAAGTAATGGATAGGTATGTCATTCCCCCACCAGTTGTTGTATCTTTCGGCTTTTCCCAGTTAGGGGTCGCCACAGTGGAACTCCGGTCCACTAATGATTGGCAGTTGATTTTTACGTGCCGAGTTGCCAGCCCTGATGCACAACCTTCAACGAAGGTACGCCCATATACGCATGTCTCCACACAGAAGACACTCTAGCTGAGAATTGAACTGGACAGCATCTTACTGTGAGGCAACAACGCTACCGCAGCACCACCACCACCACATCATTCTCCCACCAGTATCCTGCTTATTCCTTTATGAAGTCTACAGTATCCTAACCCTGCTCATGCCTTTCAACCTCTAAGTGCAAGGTATCTGGATAAGACCAAACATAATGCAAGAATAAAACAGTTGAAACATCTCTTCATATATATATTTATATATTTATTTGTGTAAATATATATATATATATATATATACATATATATTTATAAATAATTAAGCAACTATATAATCAAATAATTAAATCAAAAAGCAGTCCAAGTAGAACACAGGAACAGCAGAGCAGACCAAAGCTGAGTATGACCATAAAAACACAGTAATCAGATGCATAAAAACGTAGAACTGTTTAATAAAAAAAAGAAGACATAAACAGGTAAGTGCTTTCACCAACAAGGCTTCTTCAGACCATACACAGAGTAAAAACAGCCAGCTTAAGAACTATCTTGTTCAAGTGCAATTAATTAAACAGTCAAATCTAATTGGAACCATTTAAAGTGCTAACAACTAAAAACAAAATAGCACATCATAAAAAATATATGTGTAATGATATGGGTCTATATTATAACATTGAAGATTTACAACTTTGAATGTTGTAATATCAAACCCAGTAGAGAGAAACACCAGAAAACCGAACAGTCAGAATAGCGAATTTTTTCCCAGGGAAAAAATGTGCTGCTCCGACAAACATACACACAACACAAGCACACCAAAAATAAATAATCCACACACACACTTCACAAAACCCTACACTAAACCATACATACACCACTAGCTATCCACTTACCTTAACCCAACCCTAACCCTAAGGTCTGTCACTATTGCCCACTCACCTGAACCGCTCCCTAACTCTAACTCAGCTACCCCACCCTAACCCTCACAGCCACACAATCGCACACTTACCTGACTCACACCCTAACCCTAATTCACCTAACCCACGCCCAATCGCACACTCACCTTTGTTCACACATTTACCTTAACCCCGTCCATAACCTTCGCTCCACAGTTGAGGAAATAGCGAAGCTGCAGAAATGGCCCACCGAATACTTTCCCTAGGAAAGTATTCGGTGTTCTGCAGATTTACTATTTCCAGCGTTCGCTCTACTGGGTTTGATGTTATAACATTCGAAGTTGTAAGACTTCAATGTTATAATATAGACCCAATGATATATTGTCTGAAGAAGCCTTGTTGGTGAAAGCGCTTACCTGTTTATGTCTTCTGTCTTTGTTTATGAAACAGTTCTGTTTTTATATATCTGATTACTGTGTTTTTATGGTCATACTCAGCCTTGGTCTGCTCTACTGTTCCTGTGTTCTACTTGGACTACTTTTTGGATTTATTTTTTACAGTGGGGCGTTTGTTCCTTGGAGTGCCTGGTTTTAAATAATTAAATCAATCAAAATCAATTTAACCCAGAATTTTTCAGGTATATGATCAGCTCTAAAATAATTCATCCACTTATATTCAATAAATTCAGTAAATGTAACCAAATCACCTACGTTTGTTTTTGTAGTACAACTCTAAACTTAAAAACATGTTCATCACTATTTAATACGATGTGTTTGTATAGAGCATTTGTTTCTACTCCCCTTCTTATCTCAGATGAATGTGAACATATCTTTTCTTTCAACTTACACTTGTTTTTCCCTATATAAAAACTAGTACATATCATACAATTTGCAAGATATACTAAATTCTCAGTATTACAAGTTGTAGAAGTTTAAATATAAGCTCTTTTCTGCTAATAGGGTATCCAATACTAGTATTTGCATTTATACAATAATTACAATTGTAACATAGCATAGTACCATCTTTTAACCCTAATACTTTTTTATCTAACTGAATAAAATCTTCATAACATAACTTTTGTTTCAGATTACTTTCCTTGTTATATACATATTAGTGGATACATGAACATTCCAAAACAATGCTTAATCAGGCATTGAAGTGTGTGCTTTCTGACATCTGTAGCTTAAAGTCTCCTGTATCAGAAGCAGTTAATACTCATCTCTTTAGACTGTGGATATTGATAGGTAATGGTTTAAATCCAACTATCCTCACCTGCTGTGGTTGTCTAATGGATGATATAAATTGGGTTGCAAAGGGTTTATCAAAAGATGTGATGTGATAAATCAAACTACAGTGAGCAATTACATGTCTACATTTATTTATTTATTTGTTTTTGTTGACCGGGAAAGTCCAAATGGGTAGAGCCATTTTCAGAGGAGGCCTGTACAGAAAAGCTCTAACATAGTGCACTTATATTAACAAGCAAATTACAGACAATTTTCAGAAAATCAACAGTTACATTACTTATAAAAAACAAACATAATTACAAGACAGGTATATACAGTTAAGTATTTACATCAACAATTGTAGGTCTATAGACTTCTTACAGTGCTAATATCTTGCAGGAAGTAAATGAGGTTTGGGAACAAACCAATTTGTCCAGGGATATCTTTAGTTAGGGATTAGAGGGAGTTAAATGGGGGTGGGGGGGTTGTTGGCATAGAAGGTTAAGAAGTAAAGGGAGGTTTGATTAGACTCTGGTAAAGGAATGGTTAATTCACTACGGGGAGGTGTAGATGAGGGTGGGACTTAGGTGTTTTATGTGAGTGTAACTGGGAAGGGGAACAATATTTAGGCGTGATCTTGTTAAGGCAAGTGTTACATCTGAGATGACCTATAGGTATTCCTGGAGAACAGGTAGGCCTCAGGTTAATGGTAGGTGTCTGGTTGTAGGAGGGAGGTGGTTTGTATATGTATATTTTTTCTTTCTCTCTTCCCCTCTGCATAGTTGTTGTTATGTGTTTTGGAGGATTGGGGGATAGGCAGGGGGCATTTGTGCCTGGGTTTGACTGGGAATGATTGCTGGATCAGTTATGGCTCCTGTTATTCCAGTTTTGGTTCAGGATTGGGTAGTGGCTGCCTTGCTTTTCCACTTGTTTTGTTAGGCAGGGCCAATACTGTGGGGAGATGTCCTGGTTTCTACCTTAGGGTCTGCCATACTGGCCTTTAGATTGATATTACTGGGGAAGGTGAGACTCTGCAAGTTGTTTTCTAGTTTATATGATTTCCATTGTAACAGGCTCTGTGGTGGTTGACAGGATTTGGCTGTTCTGCAGCTCGGTTCCCTTGTCAGTGTCAGTTTTGTTTGGTGGCTTCACTGCATGTTCGTTTCAGTGGTGGTTTGGGTGGTTTTATTGAGGAAGGGCTTGCACATTTTGTTCTTGTTGGTGGAATAGTGGAATGAGTAGTTTGCTACTCAGAGTGGTCCTCAACTTAAGAGCATGTTTCAAGTCAGGAGCGACCTGTAAATAATGGATGTTTCTGCACATGTGCAGTGAGGCAGTAACAGTCGTGGGGGAGGTGGGGATTGGCATGCTTTCTGATTTGGTGCATAGGAGCACCATCCCCCTTTGCCTGGAGTTATATAAAAAAATAGAACAGGAAAAGAGCAGAGATAGACACTTTTAAAAATGTGTTCTTATAAACTTAGTAAGTTGCTAGAATAACAGGAATTGTGTTGGCATGCATTTTCTGAATGATATGAAGTTTGAAGCTCAAATGCATGTTATTATTTAGTGACTTTACTCCTCAGGTCATCCTAGTGATTTATCAAAAAAAGAGAGAGAGAGAACAAACAAATTTTGTGAGCAACAGACTGAAAATATTGGTCAAAAATCTGGACAGTCTGTGGAAATCTATACAGTTGAAAGAGAGAGAGAGATATGGGCAGGGAGCTTATCCAGTAGATAGACTGGATTGGGAGGGGAGGCTGGCATATTGGTTAAGGTGTTTATCGGGGGGGGGCTACAAACAACAGATGCAGGGGTTTTGATTTTTACATGGGGTAATGGGTATTCTTATATGAGTACAACACATGATTCATGATTAGGCATGCTTTCTCTGGATCAGAGTGTGTGATATATCTTTAAGAAGCTTTCCAGCCAGCAGGCACGTGCAAACAAGATTGCCATTTTGTAGTCAGCAGTCAAGATGTAAGCATGCACGTGTGTACTAGTCAGTGAGTTAGTTAGTTCATTTAGTTTAATGTTCTTGCTATCCATCCTGATGTGTTTGTATATAATAAAATACTTAAAAGAACAACCAAGCCTCATTGTCTTATTCAGATATACAAGACAAGTGACATGGTCTCAGAATGGGAACCAGAATCAAAACCATGAGTGCACAGTTAAAGTTGGATGAATATATAGGAGTGGATCATCCCTACTGTTCAAATGACTCACAAACAGGTCAGAAACGAATTCCAGGTACTTAAACTTGCTTAAATTATTTTTTATTCGATAAATATAAAACGAAGCTCTCAGAACGTTCAAAACAGTTTTAAACAAAATGCACGAAACTGCTACATATAAAAAAAATATTCAAAATAATTACGAAAATGTTTGAAATAATATCCAAATCGTATAAAATGTACAAAAAAAATTGGAAAACTACCATGTTTTTTCACATTAATTAAAACTATTCAAAGTATTCGAAGTGTGCAAAGTGCTGGCAAGTGTGTGCAGTATTACAGTACAGTTGTTTTGTAAAGCAGAGCCATTTCAAAGTATATTTCACAAAGTACAGTCTTTCAAAGAGTTTATTGTGCATCTGAATGTTATTACATGTATCTGGTATGTGTGCATGTTCATACATAATTACAAGGGCCATATTTGCATTGTGTTTAAATATAATTTGTTGGCATGGCAGATGGATTTTGCAGACCAAGTCCACTTGTGTTTGATAACAATATTACAGAAAATTAGAAAGTGTTTGAGCAAGAGTATGATATTTTCATACAGGCTGCTTTTTCTGACAAAGATGTACATGCAAAGGCATTTATTCTGCTTAATTTAGCTGGTTTAGAAGTCATTAAAAGAGAGAGTTTATTTGTGTATACACCTGTTGTGCATGCAGGGGAGGGTGAAAACTGCAATATTGTGATACTGGCTGAAATGTGGGAAGATCCTGTGTTTAAAATGTAAATTTAGAGAAATGTGCAACCCCAAATGAATATTATTATGGAAAAACACTAATTTTACACAAGGGATCAAAAGCCTGGTGAAACGTTTGCAGCATATGTAACTGATATGAAAAATAGGAATAAAACATGCAGATTTGGTGATTTAAGAAATTAATTGATAAAAGACAGGTATATGTGTGGTATTAATGATGATGCAGTGAGAAAGATTTTGCTTTGAGACCATGATTTAACTTTGAATAAGGCCATAGAGATTTGCCAGATATATGAGCTCACAGAAAAACACACAAATATGCTTACAAATGAGAAAAGCATGCTTCCAGTGCCTACCAATGCTAATGTAGATAGTATGCAGCATATGGTTAAAATATACAGGCTAAAGGGTATGGAAGCTTCAGTGAAACCCAGAGCCTTTCTAGCAAGTTCTAGGGCATGTTCTGTGAAGTGGATATGCTCAGTGAAGCACAAGGGTGACTCAGCTAAATCAAAGAAAATGTGCCCCCACCTACCCTAATCGTCAACGGTCATAATTGTGGTGGTAATCATGAGCCTAAAAGAGAAAAGTGCTTAGCTTTTGGTCAGCAGTGACTCAAACGTAAAAAGTGGAAATAGTTCAAAAGGTTTTGTATATCAAAAGATGTTTATTCTTTTATTAAAAAAGAGCATTCAAAGAGGCAAGTCAATCAATTAGAAAGCTGTAACCCTACTTTTTATTTCATGGTGTGTCTGTGCTTGGTAAAACAGTCAATGCAGTAGACCTGTGGGCAAAGAATGAAATATTTTGTATTGTTCAGATTAATGGGAGATGTGTAGAGCTCAAAGTTCAATGTTATGTCAGCAGAAACATTTGCTAGAGTAAAAACTGGTGATTTTGCAAAGTGTGCGAAGCTTGTTGCTTATGGTGGTGAAGAAGTTCAAACCAAAGGCTCAGTAGTACTTTCTTGATACTCTGCTGGAAACAACAATGACTTGCAGTTTTACTTAGTCAAGAGACAAGTGCAGTCATTGTCAGGCTTCAGAGACAGTTTGAAAATGGGACTACTTTCATTTAATAAGGAATTCCACCATGTAAGTTTGAAGGCTAACAGCTCAGATTTCAGCCAGACTATTTTTTCTGGCTATGTTGATCTTTACGAAGACAAGCTAGACAAACTCCCAGTTGTGTACTACATGAAGGTAGACCCTGAAATAAGTCCAGTTCTCAGACCAGCACAGAAAGTTCCAGTAGCTATGCAGGACAGAGTCAAGACTGAGCTAGACAGAATGGTGCATCTAGGTGTAATTTGTCTAGTAGAAGAACCAACTGAATGGGTATCCTCCATGGTGGTAGCCCAAAAGAAAAGCTCAGATGTTATTAAAATATGTATTGACTCAAGAGACTTAAACAAAGCACTAAAATAACCTCATTGTCCTATTTGCGCAGTCAAAAAAGCTGCAGCTCTTATGCCAAATGCCACTGTTTTATCTGTCTTAGATGCAAAAAGTTAATTTTGGCAGATTTTGCTTGACCGTAAATCTTCATTGCTAACCACATTCAGTACAACATTCGGAAGGTACAGATCTTTGAGAATGGCATTTAGAATAAATTCTGCCAGTGAAGTCTTTCAGTGTGTAATGCAGTAAATTCTTTTCAGGTTATCCATGTGCTATTATAGTAGTTGATATTCTTGTAGAAGACAATGGTGAAGTCGAACAAGATAGAAAGCTCAGAGCTGTTTTAAACAGAGCTTGTGAAGTCAGTCTTATGCTAAATCCTCAGAAGTGTAAATTCAGGCTATGAGAAGTTACTTATGTTGGTCATTTGTTTTCCTGTTCAGGCTTACAACATGATCTTTCCAAGCAAACAGCAATTCTTGAGATGCCAACTCCAGACAATGTTCAACCTCTACAACATTTTCTTGGCATGGTTAACTATCTAGGCAAGTTAATTCCAGATTTGAGCCAACTTTCAGCACCATTAAGAGAGCTGATGCTGAAAGATATATCTTGGTCCTGGTCAGATCAACACCAAAGGGCATTTGATGTTCTGAAACAGAGAATTGCCAGTCCACCTACTTTAAGATACTATGATTTTTATGATGTTCACAAACCAGTAACTCTTTCCTGTGATGTTTCTAAGTTTGGTCTTGGTGCACTCATTCTTCAAGACAGTAGTGCAGTAGCCTATGTGTCGAGAACTCTGACCCAAGCCAAGATTCAGTATGCTCAGACAGAGAAAGAACTTTTGGCAATTGTGTTTGCATGTTCGAAGTTACATGATTATATTTATGTCTGACCTATTCAAATCTATACTGACCACCAACCTCAAGTCACTGTTTTGAGAAAACTAATGCCCACAACTCCTGCTAGATTGCAATGCATGATGCTCAAATTGCAAAAGTACAATTTCAGTCTTGTTTACATAAAAGGCAAACTTCTTCATCTTGCTGATACATTATTGATATTGCTCAGAAAAAACACTGAACAGCGAGAAAATGAGAAACTTGATTTTGAAGTCATGGAAGTGAGAAATTTTTCTTCCACACATTTTGATGAGCTTAGAACTTACACAGCTTCAGATCCAATTCTCCAGAAGCTCAAATATGTCCTCAGTCAAGGATGACCTTCAAAGCAATCTTGTTTACCAGTAGAAACGCAACAGTATTTTCCTTACAGAGATGAGATTTTGTCAGACAATGGTATCATCATGAAAGGTCCAAAAGTGATTGTTTCAAAATCCTTGTAACAAGAGTACATTAAGATCTTGCAGCATGGCCACCCAGGAACTGATGCTACCAAAAGAAGGGCAAGAGGACTAGTATTTTGGCCTTCTAAGTCAAAAGATTTTGAGAAACTACTCTCATCGCGCTCTGTAATAGTACTAAACCACATCAACAGAAAGAACCACTTCAGCTAAACCAGATTTCTGAACTACCTTGGTCGACAGTAGCCACAGACATTTTTGAGTAGAATGGTCAACATTACTTGGTGTTAGTGGACTCATTCAAACTGGTTCGAGATTGACCTACTTCCCAAACTAACGTGCAGTACTGTCATCTCTAAATTGAAGAGACATTTTTCTGTTCATGGTAGTCCACAGAGTCATTTCTGACAATGGTTCAGGGTCTAAAAGGCAGCAATTCAAGAGATTTACTGAAGTGTGGGACTTTGTTCATATTACGAGTAGTCCTGAATACCTGTGGTCAAATGGCTTGGCAGAACATGCAGTTCAAAGTGCAAAACAGCTTAGAGAAATAAAAATGAGACAATACCAATGTTATTCTAAATCTCCTGAATCTCAGAAACATTCCTTTTAATAATTATCTTGGTTCGCCTGCCCAGAGACTTTTGTCTAGACAAACCAGAACCACACTACCAATCAGTAGCAATTTGTTGGTTCCATGTGCTAAGAACAACAAAGCTCAACTCCTGACAAAGTGTTTGTCCCAGAAGGCCTATTATGATAAGTCCAGCAAACCACTCAATCCATTACAAGAACAGGAGATAGTGAGGATGTGGACAGCAAAAGGTTTTGATCAGATTGGATTTGTGGAAAGTTTGTGTCAAGAGCCAAGATCATATATTGTGGAATCTCAGGGAACAGAATTTAGGTGGAATCGGAAACATTTATTACTGGTGTCCAAGCCAGTGTTACAGCAACCTGCCTGTAATAAAGAGTCTAGTTCTTAGAGTGACTTATCCAATGTTCCAGTTCCAGAGGGCATTCCAGCAGATATCCCTGTTCCTGAGAATATCCCTGAGAGTCCTAAAGCAGAACATTCACCTGTGACTGTCCCAGTTGCTAAACGCAGTCCTAACTATTACATTAAAGGATCAGGTCACATTTTCAGACCTAGTTCTAGATGCATGGCAACCTGGACATGAATGTTGTTTTGTTTATTATTGTCTGTATAATTTTCATGCCTATTCAAATGTCATTATCATTGCAAGACAGCGCAGTAAAGAGGGAGGCTGTAGATCAGAGTGTGTGATATACCTTTAAGAAGCTTTCCAGTCAGCAGGCACATACATATAGGTACTGAGCACGTGCAAGCAAGAGTGCCATTTTGTAGTGAACAGTCAAGATGTAAGCATGCATGTGTGTACTAGTCAGTCAGTTAGTTTGTTCATTTAGTTTAATGTTCCTGCTATCCATCCTGATGTGTTTGTATATAATAAAATACTTAAATGAACACCCACGTCTCATCATGTTATTCAGATATAAAAGATGTATGACACTTTCTTCAGAGGTCTGTAGGAACCAGTTCAAAGAGATTGTTTTCCTTTCTTGAAGTCTTAATGTGTCTCTTCTTTGTTGCAGATGGCAAATATGCAGAGTTTGTGGCAGAGGTGGGCAACCATTGTATTGCAGGCAGAAGAGCTGTTCCTAGAGATGTCTATTGTTGAGTCCATGATGGCAGATGAAGCTAGTGAGTCCAGTTAGAGGAGATGACATCTAGCAGTGAAGGCTAAGTCGGTGGCTCGAGGAAAGTGGCACAGCATTTGAGGGATGTTGTCGCAGTGAGTTTTCTAGCTGCTGGAGTGGAGCAGGATGGAGATGTAGGTGATATGTTGTTGGGAGTCCCATTAGGCAGGGCAGGCTCAGAGTGTGTGGTTAATAATTGCAGGATAGTTGGGGGTGAGGTGTGTCAGGGGTCGGGAGAAGCTGTAGGTACTATGGGAGATATGCAGAGGTTTAACGAGCAGGGTCAGGGTGAAGCAGTCGGTGGGGAGGATAGCATAGGTTTGTCTATTGAGAGCTTGGGGTCATCTGTGGGAGGGATGGGATCATGCTCTGAAGTGGTGTCAGATTTTGCCATGCAGCCAGGTGATTGGTTGGCTACACCGGCTTTGTGCTAAGGGGCAGGGACAGCTTTTCTTACCCCTCACATACTGTCCTCAATTAAGGAGAAGATTTGGAGGGGGGGAGTATGTTGATGACTTTGAATTAATTGATGTGGAAGGGGTTCAGTGACTGGTGGAATCAAAAACAGTGAACAGCAAGGACCTTTTGGTAGCTTTAGTGGTTTTAGGGAGGAGGAGATGTGACTCAGGATGTGGGATAATTGGGTGGTAGGCTTTGTGTACTACAAGGCAGTTTGGCTGGAGAAGGATGCTGCTTTGGCTTTACCACTCTTGGCGTACTTTATTATGATTCAGGAGGATCAGCATTTGCAGGTTGGGACTTCTTGGTTGTGGTATGACCAGAGATTCCATAAGTGAAAAGCAGATGATCACTTCCTATGTTGAGAGGTTAGACGTCCGGACATATGGCTAGCCACTATGATGGATAGCTTTGGAGTGATTAGTAGAGGGGGAGGGTGGGGGAGAAAGGAAGGAGTATATTGGGCTTTTAAAGCGAGCCATTGCTCATGGGTATGGTGTAGGTTATTGCATGCTTGCTCAAAGTGTATGTGGATTCATCCATGGTGCAGTGTGGTCAGCGTGAGGGTAATTTGGTGACTCCAGGTTCGCTTTCCACTGATGTGGGTGTTTTACCCTCTTCTTTTCAGGGGATTCAGAATCTCTGAGGTAGGGGGAATTTTGGTGGTATGGAGAAGGGTGTCCTTTTGGGGGGAAAGGGGATGGCTGGGGGACCCATTCTCCTATTAAGGTGCAGGTATTGTGACGTATGCTCAAGCAATTTCCTTACTTGTCCCTTAAGGAAAAAATAATTGATGGATTTTCTTGGGGGGGGGGGGCTCTATTAAATCAAAGGTGGTGAGGGATGAGTAATCTGTAAGAATCTGCAGTCTGTACGGGTAAAAGATGATATATTGGAGGGTTTGGTAGAGAAGGAACAGCAGGTGGGTAGGTTGCTGCGACCTTTTGATAGCCCCCCCCCCCGCCTTGATAGTTTTAAGGTTTCACCACTGGATCTGTTTCATAAGAAGGTGGATGGTAAGTTCCGGTTGATTCACCATTTGTCATACCCAAAAGGGAGCTCCGTCATTGACTTTATTTCAGTAGAGGATGTCAAGGTCAATTATGTATCTTTGGATGATGCTGTTAAGATTATTAGGGGGATTTAAGGATGTGTGGTTGGTGAAGGTGGACATTGAATTTGCATTTTGCCTTTTGCCAGTACTGGAGGATGAATCACCATTGTTGGATAAGGTAGTTGGAAACATGTTTTATTTTGACAAGGCTATGCCAATGGGATGCTTGGTAGCCTGCACTACTTTTGAGAAATTTTGCTCTGTACTTCACTGGGTTTGGCAGCAGCGGGTGGACATGCAGAGGACGATGTATTACCTGGATGATTTTTTGATATTAGATGAGGGGTTTGGGTGAGTGCTGGAAGGTTTGCAAGAGATTTTGGGGTTATGTGATGAGTTGGAAATTCCATTGGCTAGCAGAAGCTGGAACATCCAGCAAAGGTATTGGATTTCATCAGATTATTGATGGATGCAGAACTTGGATTGTTTTGCTTACTGGCAGATGAGATAACCTATTTGAAGGAGAAGATTGGATGGGTGGTGTGCAAGCCAGGATATGTTGTGGATCAGGGAGGCTATGAAGCTTTTAGGGCTTCTAAATTTTGCATGTTGGGCAGTTCATCTGGGGCATACTTTTTCTAGGTCAGTGGCCTTCTTGTTAAAAGAAGGGAAGAGCAAACATCATCGGGACAGGATTAGTAAGCTGGTGCAGGCTAATTTGGCACTTTGATTGTCCTTTTTTGGAGGAGTTTAATGGTGTTTTCTTTTGGCAGATGGATTAGTTTGGTCAAGGAGAACTGCAATTGTTTATGGCTGCTGCTAGTGGTATTGGAATGGATGCATTTTTTTGTCGGGGAATGGTTTGCAGCTCATTGGCCGGCTGATTTGAGTGATGAGTGGAAAAGGGATGTTTCTTTTTTGGAGTTAACACCAATTTGGGTTATATTGGTAGGTTGGCAGGAGTAGTTGAGGGGGGAATAGGGTAGTTTTTTTATTCAGACAATATGGCGGTGGTGCGTGTTTTGCAACCAAAGACTGCAAGGTCTGAATTGTTATTGTTAGCTTTATGTAAGTTGGTTTTGCAGAGTTTGTTAATAAATTTTTCTTTCACAGGTGTGCCTGTGATGGGGGTTCAGAACGGGATTGCCGATAGTTTGTCTCAATTTCAGGTTTCCAGGTTTCAACAGTTGGTCCCGGGGGCGGAGGAAGAGCCAGTAGTGTTGCCAGATGAGGTATGGCATCTTGGGCTGATGTAACTTGGAGGATGGTACAGCAATCTTTGGCAGGATCTACCAGGAGGGTGAATGGTAGGGCATTATATGATTTAGATAAATTTATTTTGCAGTTGCCTAAGGCTGAGGAGTTTTGGTCAGACAAACTATTATTGTGCTGCTTGGCTCAGGCTTGGAGGCAAGGTAAGGCAGTGCAGTCAGTCAAGGTGGACCTGGCAGTGATTAGGATATTTACGCAAGTGTTGGGCTGCATGATTTCCTGAAGTCCTAGACAGTGGGGCAAATGTTGAGCGGATGTGGTAGAGTGGTTGGTGTGAATATGGATATGCATTGGCCTTTTACAAGACAGGTTTTGAAAGTTTTATTGAAGGATTTCGCTTTAGTGATTGGGGACTCAGTAGATTATATTTTGTGAGTAACTGTGTATTTATGGATGTATTTTGGAGTATTCCAGGTGTCAGAACCGGTTATTAGTTTGGAGAGATGTCATGGTTTTTCCAGTGACAGTGCACATTTGGTTACATAAGTCTAAAATGGATCAGTTAATGAAGGGCACGCAGATAGTTCTTGGGAATGATAGGAGTGATGGGCTGTGTCTGGTGGGGTTGGGATGAGAGACTGATGCAGACTCATGAGGGAGACCTCAAGACTTGGTTTTTCAGTTGAGAGGGGGAAAGGTGGTAATGTATAATCAGTTTGTATATGTAATAAGAAGGACTTTGCATTGTATGGGTTATCTGGGACAGAGATTTTCATAGGTTCATAGGTTCATAGGTTGGTACTAGGCTATCAGCCCTAGGACCTATACAAGTCTAGCCATAACAATTCCCTGGATATTTCTTCCCACAATATTTACTTCCCTGGACCCCTGTCTAGCAGGGTGACTGACGTGATCCCCGGGGTGAATTTCCTATCTCCCATCCAATCGTCAAGGTTCCTTTTGAAGAGAGCCAAGGAGGCGCTCTGTTTGACATGTATGGGCAGTCTATTCCAGAGTATGAGGAGCCTCTGGGTCAGGAACCTATCCCTTCAGCATGTTTTGTTCATTGTGATGACAAGGTTTAGATCCCTGGAGCGTGTGACTCTGAGAGATTGGGATTTCTTTAAGTGGAGCATGTCCAACAGCTCAGGGTCCACTCATTCTTTTCATTTTGGTAGGGCTTCGGATTTACCAAGGGAAGGTAGATCAGTTGAGGTCATTCAGAGATTGGGTTAGTGGTCTTTAAATGCCTTTTTATCTTATATTAGGTAATGGATTCAATTGATGATTTAATATTAATTTTATTTGCATTGGTGCGAAAGGAGATTGTCATCCTGGGCCATTTGTATATTCATTGGGAGGTGAAGAGGGTTTCTGTTAGGATGGCTGCCAAGGAATTGGGTTTGCATCGACTTGGGAGGACAGTCAGGTGCCATGGTATTAGAGGTCTTAGGTGGAATCAGATTATGGATGAATTTGCATTTATACAGTCACAAATGGGGTTTCTTCAAGTATTGGTGGTACATTTGGCTGGTAATGACTTGGGAATAATTCCTAAAAAGCAGTTGGTGTATAGGATAAGGGAGGAGCTGGTTATATTGCAGAGGTTATATCCAGATATGTACATTGTATGGTCTGAGATAGTACCACTTTTGAGTTGGAATAATGCCGCTAATTTTATGGCATTAGCATGCACAGAGGTTTATTAATTGCTGGCTGGTGCAATAGATGGTTGCTTTGGGCATGCATGTGATAGAACATAGGGATTTTGATGACAGGGACCTAGTTTAGTTTAGAACCAATGGAGTGCACCTGAATGATTTTGGTTTAGATATGTTTAATGTACATTTAAGTTTATTTTTGGAATCTTTAGTGAAAATTCTTGCTTAGGAGAAGGGGAGCAGTCTGTGGACAGGTTGGTGGCCGAAGAAGAGGGCCAAGCTTGTCCTTCTTCTGTTTCCCATTTGGTGTTGATACAAGGAGTTTGGGGGAATGAAAGTGAGTGGAAGAATGCTGCTTTGATTAATAAGAATAAGTGAGCGGTGTGAACGCTACTTATTCGGGCAGGATGAGTAGAAGCATACTGCCCTGATGTATGGTATCAAGGATTTTACATGTTGTGGTTGCAACGTTATTCTTGTTATGATTAACATTTGAAATGATGCATTAAAGTTATGCTGGAAGTTAATAAAGGTCGTCAAATGTCATTTTGGTGTGAAGTGTTTTATTGAAGGGGACCAGGACAAATGGACTGTTACTGTAGAAGGAAAAATGTTGCAAAGAAGTTTATTTTTCTTACATTTCAAAAAAGAAATGTTTGCAAGATGTTCAAGATACTCAGTAAAGTAAGTTAGAAAATGATGTATGAAGAGAGAATTTTGTATTGTACAGGTTTGTAAAGAGTTCAAGAGATATAATAAAGTAAGTTACACAATAGAACAGGAGGGGAGATATTAGTAGTGTACAGGAGGATACTGGTAATAGCATATGACTGAGAAAGGATGGTATAAGATTTGGTTGTATTTAGCCTGCCTGTTCTGAACTGGTGTATTTAGAAGCTTTATAACTTAGGTATATAGCAGATGCATGAGAATAGTAGAGAGGTGGACAGGGGCAGTTAGAAAAAGAGAAAGGTGAAAAGTGTTCTTTAAGGGGGGTGAAAAGGGGGAGTGTTGATTGAAGTGCAGGAGGGGAAGTTGTTAGGGGTGCAATGATTCAAGTATAGTAAGGGAAAACGTTACTGATAAGCAATAAGGAGTTTGTACTTCCACTAGGGGTCTCAACCTGGTGATGATAGTGACTATGACCAGGACTGGGTAAGGTAATGTTTGAGCTGGAGTTTTTAGTTTGGGAGTTTGTTAATCATTTTCACTTGTGTAGGAATAGTGTTTCAGAGTTTGGAGATGTGACAAGAGCATAGTGAGTCTTCTGATGAATTATTTGTTTAATAGTGCTTAGCAGAAATTTATCAACAGAAAAGATGACCCTGGTGGGGGTCTAGGGCAATAATATATTTTTTTAATACAGGGCATTTTTCAGGGGTTTATATTACAATAACAAATGATCAGATGATCGAATGTTGTTATATCGACCCCTAAATCTCGAAAACACAAAACAGCAAACAAGTTCACAAAAAACAAAACAAAACAATAAACACTAAATAAAGTGGGGGGCTTCACCCCCCCTACTTAAATATACCAACACTGAGATCACACTACAGTGGAGGAAATGGCACAACCCAGACGGCTAGCCCAGCGATTTCTTTCCCTGGGAAAAAATTTGCTGTTCCGTCCATTCGCTATTTTGCCGGTTCGACAGTTGGTGTTCTAACTAGCTTCGTTCAATCATCTGATCGCTGAACTACAGTAGACCCCTTTTCAGGATAATATATCATTTTGTATACCATAACTAGCAGAGAGTATGTTTTATAGTTGTTAAGCTCTAGTCAGTTTAGCTGCTTTAAAGCTTGGCAGTAGTGAACTTGATGTGCGGTATTGGTAGCAAATTTAGCTACTTTGTTGTAACTGGAGGCTAGTTTAGATTTTAGTGTAGCTTAAGTTTGCAAGGATATGTGAGGGATAAGAGGGTTGGAAGCAAATAGGATGAGGCTAGGGTTTTTCTTGCTGGGTCTTTAAGATACTGTTTTGACCTGTAAAGAGAGGCAAGTTTTTGGTGGATCTTTTTAATTGCCTGAAGAATATCTTGATCAAATATAAGACTGTCATCTATTACAATTCCCAGTAATTTAGTATGTGGCACTACCTCAATTTTAGTATTATTTGCAGATGTAACCAAGAAAAATTGTTTTGAGTGAAATAATGTTTTGGGGTGAAAAGCATCACTTTTATTTTACTGGGATTAAGCCATAGGTTTGAAATTTTCGGCCAGGTTTTGATTGAAGAGAAAGAAATTTGAGTAATTTCTTGAAGTCTGGATATTGTGGGGGCTATACGTAATTAAAGTTGAATCATCTGCATATTGTACTATGTTTGCTTGGTCTATGGCAGTGCGAAGCTTGTTTATAAGAATATTAAAGAGAATGGGTCATAGTACAGAGCCCTGAGGGACACCTATGGTAACTGGAAGAGAGGTCCTGTTGCCATTTGACTGCTTGTTGCCTTCCAAATAGATAACTACGGAACCATTTAAGGAAGGCTTGAGAGGCACCTATAGAAGAGAATTGAGTGAGTAACTGTTGGTGTGATACAGTATTAAAAGCTTTGGATAAGTCTAGAAACACAGTTGACACTAGGTTACCATTGGTCCTACGTGGGTTTATTGTGTTGGTGAAGTGAAAGAAGGTGGTGATTGAGCTGTGGTGGGGTCTGAAACCATGCCGTATTTCCTTGAGCAAATTATTTGAATTTAGGTAATGTAGAAGCCGAGTACGAATCCATTTTTCAAGTATTTTTGATAGCAATGGACCTGTAGTTATTAAACTCTGTAAATGTGCCACCTTTGTGCAAAGGTATAATAAAGAACGTTTTCTAGATGGAAGGAATGTATTTTTTGGATAGAGATCTTTTTGTCAATATAGAGACCAGAAAAGCAATTTCATTTGCAGCCATTTTCAACCACTCTGAGGAAGCTGGTCTACAGCTAGGGTGGTTGGTTTTAGCTTACCTAGGATTTTTTTCATGGTAGAGGAAGTAGGTACTGGGCAAAAGTCAAATAAATGAAGATATTTATCAGAGTCAGCAGGTACTGATAGTAGAAGTAATAATGCTTGTAAGGGACATTATAGTCTCTATAAGATAGTCATTAAACTGTGTGGGAATTGAATCAGTAGTACTTTTGGATGTAGCGGTTGAGGTACTAGTTGGACCTGGGTGTAAAAGTTTGTTTATAGATGTCCAGAACAGTTTTTGGTTGTTTTAATGTTTATTTTGGAGGATATCATAATAGGTTTGCTTTGTCATGTTTTATTTGGAATTTTATCCTATTCCATAGTTGCTTGAAAAGTTTATGTAATTTGTGTTCTGTTTTTCAGCCACTCGTTCCAGGCTTTGTTACATTGTAGAAATAATTTCTTAGTTTCCTTTGTTAGCCATAGTGCAGGATTGCATTTGACCTTTTTGGCTCAAACTGGGCAAGGTTATTGACATTTTCAAGGAATATGTCATTGAAGTGTGCAACAGCAGAGTCTAAGGGCATATATTTCAGTATTTTCGAGTTATATTCTTAAAGTGTGTTTGTCAAAGTTTTTGAGCTACGAACATGGCTGTAAATTATATGTTTATCTTGATATTGTAACTTCTGAGAATGTAAGTAGGTTGATTATCTCTTAGGCTGTCTGGAAGGCTATTGGCTGCCCTAATTTTGTTTAGTCCATTAGCTAGAATCCAGTCTAAGTTTGACTGCCTATATATACTTTTGTGGACTCTAGTAACTGACATAATTAACTTTGCAAAGCCATATAGGATTATGGAACCAGAAGGGGTGCTGCTATTGATAAGCTCCGAGTCTATATTTAGGTCTCCTAGTATTACTGTTTCATGTTGTATATGGTGGGATATCCATTATAGGATGTTTTCCCTCAGTGGTAATGTTTTTACCTGGTGAGATATATATGGCTGCTAAACAAAGCATTTTCCTATTATTGATTTTGAGGCATGATATAAGTAGTTTTGCATTATTAAATGGTGGTGTCTCCTGTGCATATGTGGTTATGTTTAGGAATTCTTGTAGGTGATGCCAATTCTGCCTGCCTATTTATCTGTCCTGCCAAGCATAATTATATTGAAACAAAGATGCGTAATTTCATTGTCATTGGTGTCTTTTTTTCAGCCAGGTTTCTGTAGCTATGATTATGTCTGGGGAACTGGGGAATATATGGCAATACAAGCATATATGTTCTTGATTTTATTGCATATGCTTCTAAGACTGATATTTAGGAGGAGAAGGCTGGAATTGGGGGATTGGAGAGGAAAAGAGAATGATACATTTAAAGCTGTGTTGTTACTGTTTTTTTTTTTCTGGTGTGTGGGGCGAGGGTTTGGGTGAAGGAAAAGGTATGAAAAGGAGACTTACATGGATCAGTACTGAGGCCCAGGAAGACAAGCAGAGATTTACATGTGTGGGAAACTACTTAGTGTATTAGCTGCAAAGATGCAGGGAAGAAAAGGAGGCAAAAGTATGAAAATGAAAGGAAAGCAAATAGTTTGTCCTGTTTCAGTGGGAGGAAGTAAGCTATGTACTGGCTGTTATTTTGGACTACACAAAAACCTGTTAAACTGAGTTAAAAGTTGTTGCTGGGGCTTCTATGGAGCCATATCCTCTAGTACAGAGTATGTGCCATACAGCCACCTACTTCAGGTGAGAATACTCGGACACTCAGCTGTTCCTATAGTCAGATTATACAAACTGTAAATCTTAGCTTATTTTAACTTTACTGGATTACACATGCATATCTACTTTGACTGCACACTCTCAGTCCTTTCAAGGATAGACTTCAGGCTTGTCAGTTGCTGGACAGTGATAATTCTTATTTAACCTGTGCAGTGCATTAGCTGGGGCTGATTTGGTCGGGGCTGACAGAGTAGGAAGAGAGATGGCTGAAAGGGATAAGAGAGGTTTGATTAACTCAGATGCTGGACACCTTTATGGTAAACTTATTATTAACTCATCAACACATTTTATATGACCCATATGGCTCCAAGCACACCACTTAAATCATCCATTCAAGCCTGTTCCGTAATCATGATCTTTTCTGTGGCATCAGCAGTTAGTATGTGGTTCTCTAGCTTGTGGACCTATATAGGCAGGGGTTCAAATCTAGTAATGTAATTGTAGAAGACAGTAGTGACAGACAGGAATGGGTAACAGATGATGACATGCAAACACACACTGCTGTGAACACTAACAGAGCTAATGGTTTTATTTTGTGGGGGGCATAACCATTGAAACATACTGCTGATGTAATCCCTTGAAGTGTGTACCCTTCATGAGATTTCCGATGCAGGTCTGTCTAGGCATCAGTAGTTGATGTAAAGCTCTATGAAATATGAACACAGATATGTAGGAGTTCAAGTCTGTCAAGGTGTAGCAGCTGAGTGTGTAAAAGTCTGGAAACACTCAGGATTGGCTTCTAAAATACAATTGATGATTACAATTTGACTTAATGTGCACATTTACAACTGGGGATAGACAGGACAAATATGCATTTCAATACAATGCTCAGGTTATCTTTTCAAGTGTATATTGCCTGACAGTGTGATATGAAGTCTTGTGTAGCATCTCTAGGTAGTGCATGGGTCAAGAGAAGCTTGCCCCACATTGTATATGTTCTAATCCAGTGATGCATGCCTTTTATTATGTTGTTCATATTACAATCAAGGCAAGAATGCCTTATTCTACAGATCTTGATGTGTGTCATGTTACATAGTGGTCACAAGTTGTAATAGGACTTTTATTGTGATAGGTTGTTATGGTTTTGGGATGGGTAAGTGATATTAATCTGGTAATTGCTATATTTTCTTATGAGCAAGCCCAGTATAATAATGTACTCCATTGTGTGATGGTTAGCACAAACACCAGTAAGTAATCAATGTTGTGAAATACTTATTCTCATTTGTTGTTTTGTGGCAAAAATGTGTGGGATTTCCTCAGGCAGCATGTCTCTGCCAGCATTATCCTAATGAAAAGATGCACAGAGGATAACAACATTGTTATAGGCTGGTTTACAGCTGTTGTATGTGATCTCTTGCACTTTATAAACTTCAGTTACAACCTGATGGTACTGTTGCCCCTGTCCTTGAGGTAAGTTGTCTGTTGTTGCACATTGCTCAACTGAGTAGATATTTTGATTTCTTACTTAGGCCCGGCAAGCCAGTACGTAAAAGTCTACAGCCAATCATTAGCGGACCGGAGTTCCGCTGTGGCGACCCCTAACCGGGAAAAGTCAAAAGACACAAACAAACAAATTTGATAGTACTGTCTTCAAAGGTGTAATTTGTCAGACTGCATTAACTTGTGTATGTGTGGCAGCATCAGAAAATACACATGCAAGCCACAACTGCTTTACACTCCCAACACGTATAATAAAGTGAAATGGTGCATGCTGTAGTTGTTATTACACAATAATGACATCAGGTACATTTTTGTAGTGATTACTTCTCCTAGGGGCTAACTATCATGGGTGATCTTCCTTTTGCACACAGCTAGACACATCCATAGACATACCCTGACATTCATACACTCACAACCCTGATCTCACTGGATAGCCTCCACTTGATGTGTCTTTCAGGATTTCCTTTTCAGTATATTTCTCGTGACAAATCCTACATTTCCAATGTAACTACATCCTCATCTTTTATAGTTCTATATCTGTACCAATGCACTGCAGCATAATTTGTAAGTAATATGCAGTTGAAAGTGTCAGTCCTGTTTCATTGGCAAGTCTTTGTTGATTGCACTGCATACTGATTTGGGATGTGGTAACTACCTCAGTTATTACCTTTGCCAACATGCATGGTGCTGCACAACTGTTATTGTTTTCATTATCCTTAGTTGGCTATGAATTGTGTCCAGGGATATTCCTTATTTTTTTCAATTGGTCCAGTTTTATGTATGTAGTTTCCCATTATCCATGCATTGTTCCTTCAATACACATAAGGCATTGGAATTTGTATACTTCTGTTACCCACATGTCCCTCCAAACATCACAATTTCTTCATTTTGCACATGTACTGTCTGTGTTTTATTTCCTAATATGCATGACAATGCTGCTGCAATTCTTATGTGTCCACTACCTGCACTGACTGCAATGTCCTGCTGTATCAGGTTTTCTTGTCTACTGGTATAATATTTCACAACTGGCCATAATTTACAGGGATACCCCTGAGTTTAACTCCAATTTTAGCGCAGTTACTCTTACTCTCTACTATAAATGGTGACCTTTGGGGAAATGTGTTGATTTGAACTTGGGTAAATATTGACAGTAATTGAAGATGTACTCTCTGTTTACTTCAGAAAATGTACATTAATTTACCATCTCTTTTTTCTGGCAGCATCTTAAGTTAAAAGAACTAGCATTTTATAAACTGTCCCTGATTATTTCTGGATTTGTCTCTTATTCTAATGAGTCTTGTCCATGATTCAGTCGGAAGCTGTGACTGGTATAGTTAACCTTTCCCTGCCTTTTATGTATTCCAAGTTTCCCTATCTGTTGTGTTGTTCATGAGTACCCACTTACTGAGTTTAAACTTGTTTACCATCCTGTATTTACATTGTGTACACAAGCCCTGTCGCACCTCAGTGTGACCATGAATATGTATTCTAGCCATCAAATGGTGCTGTTTGATGCATAGAGCAGCTTGTAGTCTTGCATATTTGATTAGTAATGCTGCTCATTGCATATAGCTGGCTGATCATGTTAACTTTATGTATATACTGCTAATGAATCTCTGTGACTGTAGGAACACAAAAAAGTAAATATGTAAAGAGGACCTTATGATTTCTAAAGCACCAGTTAATATTGTTAAGTAGAAAATTATACAAAGTAAATGTTTCCTGATAAATTTAAGTCTTAGAGAAAGAATACAAAATTATAGCATTAAACAAGGGGAGGTTTTGAAAGCACTGAGATATATGGCCATAAAAGAGGGTGAACATGTGGTCCAGGGATATAAACAAAAAATGTACATTATGACCAGTAATTAATGGGTTTATAGGAAAAGGGTATGAAATAATAAAAGGCTTCTACAATGATATCCCTGGCTTAAGACCTCTCCTGTTTACATGCGCATGAATATAACAATAAAATCAGAGAAGACTAAAAGGTCTAAAAATAGGAAGGGTGGCTTTGCTATTAAATGTTTTAATATAAGCAAATTATATGGCACTAATTTACAGTATAAAGAAAATGTACATGAAGTGATTACAATAATCATAAAGGAAAGTGAGTAGTTTGGATTGAGCATAAATAAGAATAAATGCAAAGGATTTGGGAAAAACTATGTTATAAAATATAAAATGTGTTGTTCTGGATATGTAGGCATTTTTGTATAAAATATGGAAGGAAAAATGTAGAAATAGGAAAGTTGAAAGGTATTCAAGTAAAGATAAAAAGTGCAATTGATTTACTGAGTAATACTAGTTAAAATTTATTGAGGAAATGTTTAATACTTAATTTGGTCTGTGTTATTGGGACTAAAGATATGTGCAGAGGTGTTTACATGACTTCTGAAACATTAGAAAGAAAGCCTGAATGTGTTATATGAAATGACTCGTGGAACTTTAGTCAAAATAGCCGCGGTGGTGCAGCGGTAGCATTGTTGCCTCACAGCAAGAGGTTCTCCTGTTCGATTCTCGGCTGGAATGCCTTCTGTGTGGAGTCTGCATGTCCTCCCCGCGGTCGAGTGGCGTTTGAAAGACATGCGTGAACGGGCGCGCCTTCATTGAAGGTTGGGCATCGGGCTGGCAACTCGGCACCATAAAAATCTACTGCCAATCATTAGCAGACCAGAGTTCCACTGTGGCAACCCCTAACCAGGAAAAGCCGAAAAGACAAACAACAAAAACCAAGGAAATGTTTATTCTTAGTTAACAAGAGCCACGGGTTCTTTAATATCCTCATGAACTACCACTATTGTAAGCAGACAGGACATGAGGGTGACATCTCATGTGAATGATGTCATCTCAAGAGTGTAGCCAAACCCCCTATGCTGCACTGTCATCCTAGCAACAAAACATGAAACTTTGCAAGTTAAATTAAGTAGGAGCTTTGACAATTCACATACATGCAGAATTATGTATGTAAGGTGTGAAAGCCTTGGTGAATCAATATGGAATTATTCGGACAGTATTACAAGATAGTGGGCGGAGCCATTAGTGTAATGTAATGAATGAATGAGTATACATTAATATTAGCCCAAGGAGTGCTACTTGCACTGAGCAGAACTTCATAGAACGCCATCCACAAATGCTAAAAATATTTAAGTACTGGAAAAGGACAGTTCTGTGGATCACATAGATACTAACAAAAGGCCTGCTCAATAAACAACATAAGGGGAGGCCTGATGACATCATTTGCATCATAAATACTAGCAAAAGGCCTGCTCAATAAGCAACATAAGGGGAGGCCTCCAAGTGTGTGACCCTCCAATGGCAATGAAACGAAAAGCAGAGATTCAAAGGAACTTCAAATAAGATGCATTCATAAAAAATAATAAAGTTTATTCCAATGAGTGAGCGCTTTCGCCAAAGGCTTCTTCAGACTCTTAAAACAATGAATAAAACTGTTTGAATCATTTTTAAACCATCCTTAAGCTTCCTATTGGACATTACAAATTGATATGTCACATGTTATCTTGTCTTAAAGGAACAGATACTCAAAAAAGTTAACATAGTTAAATGCAACAATATTTAGAAGGAATACTTCCATCCAAATATACAATTAATGATCAGAATGTCCATGCAAATAAGTAAAAAATATGCATATACCCTGATACATTCTAAAAATAAAAGGAGCATTGTGCTTGGTCCTATATCATTCTACAATCATTAAAAACTGTTGCTACATTCATTAAAAACCCTGAACATTCTCTCTCCTCATGGTGTTAAAACATTAAAATCCTTAGATAAACAGCAAGTTTTATCGCGTTTCAATATCTAGCATCTCTACTAAGATAGTGGTGTGTCGAATGCAACTTTGCATATATCAGGTTAAAAATAATATAGCGAGAACTCTGTACTAAAATGTAAGCGCACCTTTACCACAAAACAACATAGCGAATATAATGTATTTCGCGATGTGCCTCATCAAGGAGTCAGACCTCATCATATCGGTGAAAGGCTGTTGTCCAAGATTAAAAAATTCCACAAATAGGAACCTCTTAGATTCCACGTAAAACAAACTGTTTACAAGTTGTAAAGTGCCGTGTGCTGTAGGAACTCTGAATGCAATTGAGTACAACCTAACTTCATGCGCTATGGTAACTCAACGTGCGGTGAGCACGTTCTAAGCATCTAAGTACTGAACAACAGAAACAATGTTTAAATTTCTAAGAAAAAAAGGTGAGCCTATATTCGTGCTGTCCTGTGCCTAAAAATTTATTTTTAAATTTATTGGAATTTATTTTGCGACTGAGCTAGGTACCCCATACATCAATAGATAGTTTTGTTTTATCATTAGGTACAGGCTTAGTATTGTTGCGGATTGTTTATCTCTTCACATTTTTCATTTGACCTTTTTAACTTAGAATGTTGTTATATTTAGCACCAACTATGTACATGGAAGTAGTTGCTTTTTTACTAGTTAGGGACCCTATCATCTATGGAGCTTTATACTTAGGTATTATTATATGTGTGCTTTGTGCTAATTTCAAGCTTTATTGTGTCAATTTTTATGTGTTACGCCTAGCATTCCACTATTTATCTGTTTTTATCTTTTTATTTTGTATTAGTTAATGCCATCTCTGCCATGTTCAGCGAACACTTTAATAAGTGTACTCATTAATATGTACACGTTTCATTGTTTTAAATAGTGACACTTTGTGATCAATATATGCTTCTAGGGCATAATCGTGCTTACAAATACTGTCTATTTTAGGCACAGGACAGCACGAATATAGGCTCACCTTTTTTCTTAGAAATTTAAACATTGTTTCTGTTGTTCAGTACTTAGATGCTTAGAACGTGCTCACCGCACGTTGAGTTACCATAGCGCATGAAGTTAGGTTGTACTCAATTGCATTCAGAGTTCCTACAGCACACGGCACTTTACAACTTGTAAACAGTTTGTTTTACGTGGAATCTAAGAGGTTCCTATTTGTGGAATTTTTTAATCTTGGACAACAGCCTTTCACCGATATGATGAGGTCTGACTCCTTGATGAGGCACATCGCGAAATACATTATATTCGCTATGTTGTTTTGTGGTAAAGGTACGCTTACATTTTTAGTACAGAGTTCTCGCTATATTAGTTTTTTAACCTGATATATGCAAAGTTGCATTCGACACACCACTATCTTAGTAGAGATGCTAGATATTGAAACGCGATAAAACTTGCTGTTTATCTAAGGATTTTAATGTTTTAACACCATGAGGAGAGAGAATGTTCAGGATTTTAATGAATGTAGCAACAGTTTTTTAATGATTGTAGAATGATATAGGACCAAGCACAATGCTCCTTTTATTTTTTAGAATGTATCAGGGTATATGCATATTTTTACTTATTTGCATGGACATTCTGATCATTAATTGTATATTTGGATGGAAGTATTCCTTCTAAATATTGTTGCATTTAACTATGTTAACTGTTTTGGCTATGTGTCAGTTTAAGACAAGCTAACATGTGACATATAAATATGTAATGGCCAATAGGGAACTTAAGGAAGGTTTAAAATGATTCAAACAGTTTTATTCATTGTTTTAAGAGTCTGAAGAAGCCTTTGGCAAAGCGCTCACTCATTGGAATAAACTTTATTATTTTTTATGAATGCATCTTATTTGAAGTTCCTTTGAATCTCTGCTTTTCGTTTCATTGCCATTGGAGGGTCACACACTTGGATTTGGATTGCTCTCTTTTATGTTTACGTGAGTCTCCTGCCTCAACTGATAGCAGCACTGCATTTGGCTTTTTGAGTTGTATTATTTATTTGGTCAGTGCTGCAGGAAGTAAGGATGGCGAACGAAAGCAGCATAAACATTGAACTACCATATGTACCACGCGTTCTGGAACATACTTCTAATGTCCTTGACAGATTTAAGACTTGTGTATCTGGAAATATCAATTCATTATTGGATTTTAATCCAGTTGTTGATGAAGGGACAGTCACTCGAACTGATGTGAGTACTATGGATTCTGTTAAAGACTTACAAGATTTAGAGTATGTTTTCGGTAAATTGGTTAAACTACAAGTTCAAAGACATTATTTTGAAAGTTGTTTGAACAAACGGATTATACCTCGCGGCCTACGCGTACTGAAGATGCCTACATCTGGTACCTCATTACCAGACTTACTATATCGCTGGCAGCAACTCAACATGGAGTTGAGTTTTAGTTATATGAAACTCTTAATTGAGTTTCATCTGCCTGAAGAGGAGAGACTGAGACTGACTGTAAATAACTTGTTTAAAGACTTTGAAAGTAAATATGCTAACAATGAGATGTGCATGGGAAAATTAGGAAAGTAATTGAAGATGTTTTGTTTTTAGAGAAACGGTTGCTAGACCAAAAGAAAGCTAAGATTACCAGGGATGTAAGAGATTTTAAGAACAATAATGTATTCACCTGGCCTAGGAAATGAATCCAAATTTACACTATAGTCAGGGCTCAAATGCCTCACGCAGGCCTCCAGGTAGAACAGGTAACAATTTTGTGAATGCCACACTGAGCACACCTATAATTAATCCTGATAGACATCCACGCAGTGATACTTCAGAAAGTAGATCATTTAATAGAATTGATTTAAACAATAAGCAGAGTGATATCACTGACATTTTAGGTACCAGTGTAACCACAGAATCTGATCAACCAGTCACAGCAAACAATAATCTAGAAACGGACAATGTAAGCCCTAACAGGACACAAGGAAATGGGAGAGTTAACAGTACTGTTGTAGGTGAAGGTCTGATAGGCTGCATTACGGATGTACAGAGGTCAGGTGCAGCAGTGGTAAGACCAAAACAAATAGTGTTATTGTGAATACAAATATATTACCTGCCCCCTCCCCATAGCACAAAATCATTTTTGGACAAAAGAAGGTCAACCAGCAGGGGAGACAGAAGAGGAAAGGATCGTTAGACGAGCAGGAACAAGTAGGCCCCACGATAAAGAAAATGTGGGGAGGCAGAATCATTGATCATGAACCTTTCCGGCAGGGTTTTAAATGAGTATGAGAAACAAGTCCTAAATAAAGGACTAAGTTTCATTCCCACTAAGAACAGTGACTTAGTGGACACTATTATAGAAACCAAAATGTTCATTCGTAATTTACAACTAAGGCTAGAGTTTGGACAGTTTGATGACAATTCAGTTAAGAATAAGCACCGTCCTAACAGCACTTACGTGCCTCAACTTCACCCAACAATTGAAGTGTTTGGCAATGTAGTGGAAGATGACATATACAAATGCTATCAGGAGAAAACACCTTCAAGACATGGACGCAATTTGAACTATAAGCAGAGACAAGCATTGTATTCACTCAAAGATGATAGCTCTATAATAATAAGACCAGCTGATAAAGGTGGCCCCGTGGTCATCATGGATGATATATACTACACTAACAAAATGTTTCAAATGTTAAATGACAGCAATACTTACTCCATACTAACTAAGGACAATTTAATAGATATGGTGTTCAGTGTTTATAATACCTTGATGACTTAGTTATGTCTCTGGACATAACTCAACAACTCTATGAGTACTTTAAGGTGAACAACCCCATCATCCCGATTATACAGGGACTCCCCAAAGTCCATAAAAACAGCGAGATCCACCACTCAGACCCATTGTTGCAGGGCAAGGTTGGGTCACTGAACCCTTATCTATTTACTTGGAAAGTGTATTAAGACCTTTAGTCAATGACAATAGGAATATTTTGAAAGATAGCAAACAGTTTCTCTTAGATTTATACTCTCAAACTCGACCTTTAGGTGAACAGCAACATTACTTTTTGTGACACTAGACGTAGTCAGTTTATTCACTGTAATTCCTAATGACACAGGAATAAGAATGTTAACAGAATATTTGAAGATACATTCCGACTTTTCGGATAAAAAGTTGATCTTATAACTCTGTTACTTGAGACTGTCTTGACTAACAACGCTTTTGCTTTTCAAGAATCCATATTCTTACAGAAGGATGGCGTAGCTATGGGCACATCTTGTGCTAATAGTTACGCCAACCTTGTGATGGCTAGGTGGGAAGATGTTCACTTATATGACCATCCACTTTTCAATGAATTTGTTGGTATGTATTGCCGCTTTGTAGATGACCTCTTCCTTATTTGGTTGGGTGATGAACCCTCTTTAAAGAATTTCGTTTCTTATTTGGATAACACTACGGATTTTTAAAATTCACCATGAATTTTTCAGATGAAACTATACCATTTTTGGATGTGGAAGTATTCAGGATGTCCAATGGCCTTATTAATACAACCATTCATAGGAAAGCCTGCCAAAGAAACAACATGCTACACAGAAACAGTATGCATCCTGTACATGTATTCCAAAATGTCCTTAAAGGACAATTCATGAGAGTATCAAGGTTGAACCCACAACAAGAGTTCTATGAGAAAGGAATAGAGGACATGAAGGATAGATTTCTAGAAAGGGGCTATAAAGAAAATGAAATATTAGAAATGGTCAGAACTGTGGAGCGTCTAAGAACGAGTACTGCTAAACCTTACTTTATGGCACATGAAGGTAGTATGAAGAGTCCAAAGCCTTTAAAACTGAAATTAGAACCAACCTCACTTTCAGTAAAATGAACTTGGAGGTGAAAAAAACCCTGGATAGACACTGGGGAATACTGAAATCCGATAGGGATGTCAATGAGGTAGTAGGACCAACACCACGTATAACCTACAAGAACCATCAGAATTTAAGAAGCATTTTATGTAGACCCAAACATCCGGGGAGAAGTAGACCAATAAATGATAGAAACACAGTACCCTGTGGTCATTGTAATCAATGCATCTACATTAATAAAGATACCACTTTTGAGCATCCTGTTACGCTACGCACATATAACTTCAGAACTAACACGAACTGTGAAAGTAAGAATGTGGTATACATGGCCACCTGTATAACCTGCAAAAGCTATTACATTGGCAAAACCAATAGATCACTTAAGGAAAGAGTTAGGGAACATATTTACCACATTAGGATAGGTACTGAGACCAATGCCCTAGCTAGACACAACACAACAGCAGGCACCAATCATAATTTTAAATTTTGTGTTATTGAACAAGTCAGCGTGGGTTTTAGAGGTGGTGATCTAATCAACAAAACCTTAGAACAGGAGACACGTTGGATTATCAGACTAAGGTCTGATAGGTCACCAGGGCTTAATGATAAAGTGCAACTCAAACCATTTTTAAGAAGTAGAAGACTACGAAGATGACTTAACCTACTATCACCTAAATAGAGTAGTAAGGTAATTTTAAAACTACGTATTGATGTCACTCTTATAGTAAATCAGTGTAAGAATCAGTCCTTGTAGACTGTATATAATTATTTTCATAGTATTAATGTTCTGAGCTTTATAGCCACAAGTAGATGTGTTCTTAGTATCAAATCCCAGGAACTGATGGACCTTTGGATATGTTCGGCTTTCTTGTTTTAGCCTTACTTCTGAGCCCATACCTCACATACTTGTATGTTTTTCATCCCCTCCTATCACCACCTCAATATATTAGTGGTTATTGGGCATAGTTTACACATGCATGTGTGTAAATATATACACATGTATATACAAGCATGCATATACGTCTATATATTTGTTCACTGTAGCTGGAATTTATTTTGCGACTGAGCTAGGTACCCCATACATCAATAGATAGTTTTGTTTTATCATTAGGTACAGGCTTAGTATTGTTGCGGATTGTTTATCTCTTCACATTTTTCATTTGACCTTTTTAACTTAGAATGTTGTTATATTTAGCACCAACTATGTACATGGAAGTAGTTGCTTTTTACTAGTTAGGGACCCTATCATCTATGGAGCTTTATACTTAGGTATTATTATATGTGTGCTTTGTGCTAATTTCAAGCTTTATTGTGTCAATTTTTATGTGTTACGCCTAGCATTCCACTATTTATCTGTTTTTATCTTTTTATTTTGTATTAGTTAATGCCATCTCTGCCATGTTCAGCGAACACTTTAATAAGTGTACTCATTAATATGTACACGTTTCATTGTTTTAAATAGTGACACTTTGTGATCAATATATGCTTCTAGGGCATAATCGTGCTTACAAATACTGTCTATTTTAGGCACAGGACAGCACCTAATATAGGCTCACCTTTTTTCTTAGAAATTTAAACATTGTTTCTGTTGTTCAGTACTTAGATGCTTAGAACGTGCTCACCGCACGTTGAGTTACCATAGCGCATGAAGTTAGGTTGTACTCAATTGCATTCAGAGTTCCTACAGCACACGGCACTTTACAACTTGTAAACAGTTTGTTTTACGTGGAATCTAAGAGGTTCCTATTTGTGGAATTTTTAATCTTGGACAACAGCCTTTCACCGATATGATGAGGTCTGACTCCTTGATGAGGCACATCGCGAAATACATTATATTCGCTATGTTGTTTTGTGGTAAAGGTACGCTTACATTTTTAGTACAGAGTTCTCGCTATATTATTTTTTAACCTGATATATGCAAAGTTGCATTCGACACACCACTATCTTAGTAGAGATGCTAGATATTGAAACGCGATAAAACTTGCTGTTTATCTAAGGATTTTAATGTTTTTAACACCATGAGGAGAGAGAATGTTCAGGGTTTTTAATGAATGTAGCAACAGTTTTTAATGATTGTAGAATGATATAGGACCAAGCACAATGCTCCTTTTATTTTTTAGAATGTATCAGGGTATATGCATATTTTTACTTATTTGCATGGACATTCTGATCATTAATTGTATATTTGGATGGAAGTATTCCTTCTAAATATTGTTGCATTTAACTATGTTAACTTTTTTGAGTATCTGTTCCTTTAAGACAAGATAACATGTGACATATCAATTTGTAATGTCCAATAGGAAGCTTAAGGATGGTTTAAAAATGATTCAAACAGTTTTATTCATTGTTTTAAGAGTCTGAAGAAGCCTTTGGCGAAAGCGCTCACTCATTGGAATAAACTTTATTATTTTTTATGAATGCATCTTATTTGAAGTTCCTTTGAATCTCTGCTTTTCGTTTCATTGCCATTGGAGGGTCACACACTTGGATTTGGATTGCTCTCTTTTATGTTTACGTGAGTCTCCTGCCTCAACTGATAGCAGCACTGCATTTGGCTTTTTGAGTTGATAAGGGGAGGCCTGATGACATCATTTGCATGTCAAAGATGAAGAAAGACAGAAGTGGTATAAGTGAAACAAAATGGTTTATTTGTTTAACTAGGTTGAAAAATAAGCCAAGGATCCTTTTCAGTCACAACCTAGATGAGAGGAAAGTTACAAATGCAAAGATAAAGTTGGTATATGTCAGAAAGTCCATATTTATAGACATAGAACTGACAGAGTTTACTCAACACCAGGTTTTATTTTACTTATGCTTTAAAGATTGTAGTCTATTTAGCAAAGTGCCCCATTTGTGAGTCATTCCACATCAGGAAAACCAATATGGAATTTAGGAAATGTGTATACCAACATCAGTATGCAGTTAAGACAAAGAACATGGACTATGCTTTAGGCAAACATTCAGTTGAATGTAAGGTTATAAAAAATGTATTTTCCATAATTGATTATGTTACTAATGACTTCAATAGTGACTATGAGGGTGAGTTGGCATGCAGAGAATTAAAATGGCAAATTCTGTTTTTCCCAGTGGAAACCAAGGTATGTGTTGCATTATGCATACAAACTGCAAGTACGTTTCAGAGACTCATGGGAGACATATTAGGGGTGTCACAGGCCTCAGCCTCAAGAATATTACACCACTTTCTCAATATAATGCTGCATCATATAAGGGAGCATATCTGGTTTTCACATACCCTAGAGGAGAGATCTGCTACCATGCAACTTTTCTGCCATAGCACATTTTCATGAGGTATGAGGGCCATAATCCACTGACACATAATAATAAAAGCCTCACCTGGTGAACAGGAAAGAGGTATGTTAACAGAAAAGGCTGTCAGTCTATCAATTGTCATGTGGTCTGTTATACTAAAGGAATCATCTATGTTGAGTGTGCAGGTAACACTGGATTTCCATGACTCCAGCATTTGGAACATCTGTGTCCTTTATCTAAACTTTTCTATGAGTGACTTCCCACAAGGGCATCTACTGGAGCCTGCAGGTTATGCACTGGTAATTTGGCTCATGACACATATGAGAAACCCACACAATCCCACTGAGCAAGGTTACAAATATGCATACACTCAAATTTAAAATATTGTAGAGGGTGTTCTTGATTTGCTTGAGACATGTTGCTGATGTCTAGATACATTTGGAGGTGCCCTGCAGTATGACCTAGCCATCTCTAAAAACTGACATGTTGCATAGTAGTATTGTTAGGAAACGGTTATGGCAGGGGGGAGAAGAAGGCCAGGAATGCAGTTCCCAGCACCACAGCAGACACAGATGAGGAGTCAGATGATGAAATCACAGCTGGGAATGTTTCTGGCAGATGGAGACATGCACAATATGCTTTGGCCCTGGTTAAGAAGCAGTGAATAGTGCTCACGTTCACTACCTTAGTGAAAGGTTAAGAAGCTAAGCATATACAAACAGTAACAGTGATGCATGCAAATCCGCCTTTACTTACCCTTGTGCTGGATGTGTTCTATGAGTATCAGACACAGTCAACCCCAGAAGAGACAAGCTGTATCAGTAGCATTAACCAAGGTAAGTAATGAACTTGTAATGAACAGGTAAATGATTGCCTTCATATGAAAGTACTGAATGTCAGTAAGACAAAACATTGTTAAACCATACAGGCATGCCAGCAGTAACTTACAAGTGGTATATGCAACATAAACTATAAAAACACTTAAGTAATCAAAGGTATATAAAATAGCTTTTCCGGCACAAGTATATAACCTGTGCATCAAACTAAAGCTGGCCCATGTCAAGCCAAAGCACAATGTTTAGTCAAATGACATCATC